>NW_022170403.1:38960947-39001870 GCF_008802855.1 Photinus pyralis
ACCAATACCTGGAAATCCGATAGCTACATATAAGCCCAAACTGCCCACATCTACGTTCTATCGCCAAGCTGGATTCACTACATGCTTATAATCTTCATGCCGCCTATCAGTGAATGTCGTATTAACTGTAGCCACGGTCGTATACTCTGTTGTTTGAGATTAGGCTCTTACGTGTCGTCAAGCTCGTAGTCCTTCCCTTAGCTGCTAGTTGGCGTATGAATCTACGGATGTTGTCAAGATTGTTTGGAACTGCTTATACCGGTATAAGTATGTAAACGTTAAACATACGTCGCGTTGGCGCAGATGGTATAACCGTTGGCTTACATCGCGACAACCCAGGTTCATATCCGAGCGCGTATGCTTTTTTTGTTCTATACATTCATTAAATTGATGCGACTTTTTGCATTAATTATTTGAATCCAACCTTTCAATCTTTCATTTCATCGCAGAGAGTTTATAGACCACATAATGTGCATGTACCGTACCTGTCGATTGAAGAAAGTACAGTATATTTGTAATGTAATAAGCATGTGGACTATGTTTCCAATCAGACCATCATTAAAAAGACTACCTATATCTTAATTTAAAAATGTTCTCTTGCCTGATTAAAATCTAGCAATTGAGATATAGATTGTGAAACAGCCGCAACATCCCAAATACCTTAGTCATTCACAGAAATGGTGTGATTTTTCCCTAATAAACTATTTGCGGAAAGCGACAGGTTTACAGATCTAAGATTAGCCCAAACTACATCGTACGATTTTTTATGGGAGTTGGGAGTCATCAACTGTGGGAAACATTTGAATAAATGAGATATTATTTTCTAATTACTTTTCATAAATACGCGAAATGATCGATGATTATCCATCACCTCAACTATAACGAAGCTCCTATTGTATTCTAGCCTACCTATACAGGTAGGTGGTATACAGTTCGTATTAAATTGCTAAATGGGCGAAATGCAATTTTCATATATTATACTGACAAATAGCGTTCTTCAGTAAATTAGCAAAAATAAATCAACAGACCGACGACGTAGTGCATATCCACTGAAGGTAATCAAGTGTAAGGTGCAATTTTGCAGTGGAGGACCCAGAGAAAATTAATGCATTACAATTCTCTACCTTGGAGAAGTTGATTGGTTTAAAACATCAGCACGCACGAAGGAGGAGTCGCCGCTATATGACCACACACGCAGTTGGTGTAATCTAAATTCTGCAGAATTTTTTTAACAGTTAGTATGGCGATAATCATGATAAACATAGCAATTGAAGCAAGGACAAGTTTGCCTCGCCATTTCCATTCCACAGTACTTTATTACACATACAATAAACATTTCCAAGTATTTAATTTAGATCATTTACCCATAAATAATAAAAAAGCGGAGTAGCTATATTTAGAAATAATTTCGTTTAATATCAAAGTGACGAATTATGTAAATTGCATGAAATGTGTATAAGTGAAAACAGGGAGAGAGTAATTTCCTTCTGCTCGTGACAGGATATTATCTTAATAAGCACCGGCGTCATGTTATTAGCAATTTTTCCAAATGCTACAATTTTTGAGGATAATTCGTCATCCTTACGTAATCACGTTACCTACAATTTATTGGTATTTTGCGTGATGTGCAGATATCGGAAATAAAAAAATCGGATCTTACTTCATCTGATGCGGGTTTTTGTTAGTTTGTACCACTTCCGTGAACGTAATATACCTACTTACTTATACAAATTAAAATTATGTAACTGTCATACACAATTGGCCCTATCTGGTTTTTGTATCTATTTTATTTAAACTGTTAAAGCATATTCCTACAAAATCATTTGGGTGAAAGAGGACAATGTTATAGATGACAGATCCGAGGTTTAGATACAGTCATCAACATCCTCCCGTTTAGTCTTTTTCTGTAAAAAGTCGCTCATTAAGAGCCGAACAGGGATGAAACTGCGAGCGGGACGACAGGGGGAATAGCTAATCGAGCGGAGATTGTGAAGAAGGGGCACATCAAAATAACCCGATGCAAAATTTTGTTTTTGAAGGTAATCTTGACAATGCTTCATGCCTGGTAAATTAATCGACTTGGTACCTTCATTAATAGTTATCAATCCTGCCAGCTCTTACAGGTCGCTTCCATTAGTGATAGCTTTACGAACACTCGCCGCCCCTACCTCCCACCTCCCCACGCCGTTCTCAACCATGAGTCTCTTCCCCTCTGCCGGCTCTTATGTTCACCTAGTCTTTTATACTCAAATACCGTATAATCTTGGTGGTTTTATTATTGGCAATCCACGAAACTCTCTTCGAACCTCTTGCAGGTGGTACCCCAATTATCCTGTCCACCCAACGATTCAGGTATTTTAAATTTAGCATCGGAAAATTTACATATATACCGCTTCATAGCGAACGTGAACAAAAGTATGTCTGGCGATATCAACGTGTATATTTTTCAATAGTGTGCGGTGCGAGATATGCGCTAAATCTATCCGACGAGTTAAAGAATTAGCCGTTTAACGTCTAATAAAAAACATATTAAGTATCGTGGCCTCTTAAAATTCGTTACCTACAATTTTGCATGTGTACAAATATACGCAGTACTGTAAAATTACAATTATGGGGTAAGGGATTACTTTTTAGCAGGCTGTGATTAAGTGATAAACTTACGCGAAGGAACATTTTCGTGTGGGTAAAACTACTCAAATATACCATAGATGAGCAAGACAAGAGCTTTGTACAAAATTTGTATTAATAAAATTAGGCGAATCAAGTAAATCTATTTGGAGGTGAACCTCTCACACATCAGAAACTATCAATAAACCTTGGTGTTTAACGGCATACGAGAACAAATTTATAGACAATTGATTCGTGCATGTTGCTCACAGCATAACCCAATTAATAAACAGACAAATTTAACGCTGCGAAACATTGGCATTTTATCCCATTCCTTAATTACAATTTCGAGTTTTACTTTCGCAAAATTGAAACGGTGCACTTGAATTCACAATTCGTATGGACATTTTTTATTTACATTCATTACGCACTGTATCATTGAAGCCGTATGATTTCATATTTCTGAGGGGAGCGGCATTTTCCGGAGAGACATAAGAAAGTCTTAAAATTACTTACAGTTTTCTCTTATAAATCCATCTAATCTGGTCAAAACAAGCGCACGTTGCTCACACACAACTGCTGATGGCTTCTGTATTCACTCTTCTTTGGCACACAACCTCGATAACAAAGCAAACTGGCCTGAAAAATGTTCGGTGGCTGTTAGAACGGGAAACACATTTAACTTTTATTAACAAAAGACTCTCCTAAAAAGACTGAGTTTTCAGATCGACGTAACTTTGTTCCACTATCCACATGAGTTCAATTCAACTACTTCTGCACAGATTAGTCTAATAATGATCAAACTGCATTTTCAATTACCCATAAAGTCTAATTACTCGACAAAATTGGCGTACAGGGACGTACACGCTCTTTTTCCGGCGCGACGTGAACAGCCTGGTTTTTTATTTCCGTATTTAACAGCACTTCCACTTATCCATCAAGCTCCTACTTCCGAAAATTTCAAATACAACACCAATGGACAGACATATCTATCGATTACTACCTATTTACACTTCTATCTGTCAGTTAACACTAGTCGATAGTTGCATCTGCCAATGAGTATTTGTCAACAGTTATATCTGTCAATTAGAACAAATTTACACTTTTATCTGTCAGTTAACGCTATTCGACAGTTGTATCTGTGTGTGTAATTGACAAATACAATTGTCCAATAGCGTTAACTGACAGATAGAAGTATAAATTAGTACTCATCTACTATCGATTACTAAACATTTCATCGTCGCGGTTCTACTTGAAAATGCAAAGCACGCTGTGTGAAAATGACCGGCGCAGATTCGACACTACGTACCACCGTTTACCGAATGCTCCTTCCCACTATTTGCACTCATATTTATAGATATATCCCTTGTAAAATACGATCCAACAAACGCATTCGTTCATAATTCATTCATTATTTATTTATTTGCAAAATATTATAGGTAAATAACCACAGGTAGCAACGTAGCGTAGTACCATCACCCTTTTTTCAGTCATTGCTATTTATGCACTGGTGACTGGATATAATTATAAACACAAAATTAAATTTATTTCAATTCTACAAACTGTGTTCAAAATGACCACTATTCATTTATTATTATTCTTAATTGGTCCAAAAAAAGTAACCTAATTTTCTTCAATTAATTGGTGCAGAATTTCATGATATCGCTCTCGGTTTAAAGTTTCATTAAAAGAATTATCGTCCTTGACATAGCTGCCCTACCCAAACGGTAACCTTTTGGGGGTGTAGAGGTGACATACAAGCACTGTCACAGCGATGTCGATTGAATTGAACCAAAAGTCATATGTGACAAACAGAAAAGCGATAGAGATTTCCTCATAGATTTCCCTTCCCCCACACCTGCAGTATCCGCACTTAGCATTGGCACGCGCAGTCCATTCGTAGTATTCGAATTTGAATGGGTAACCACGAAAACTTTGCTCGTTAACAAAAAACGTAGATTGTTGGTTACTGTTTTAAAAAACAGTTGAAATTATAAATGCAATTTTTCTTTTGTATCTCTTAAAATCAACGATTTAAGTAAAATTAAACATTTTTGAAAGTATTTCAATAAAACTTTTTAAACAAATACCTGCATGAAAGAGCGATTTAGAAGAGTTTCTGAGTTTCATGCGTGATTTTGACAATAAGTATCATCAACAAAGTGTGGCACATCCAAATGAGGGTGCTTTGAGGAGAATGATGGTTTATACGTTTGTAAATATATAAATAAAGGTTTTACGAGCTCAATTTTATTGTCATGCCTGTTTACGAACTTCATCAGGTCTTTCAGTAGTCCTTTGATGGTCGCCTTTTACAACTTCCATTTCAGTGCACTCTAATCTAGCGATAAATGTATAGAATCTCAAATGTTTTAAATAGTTACCGTATTGCATTTGATACTTTACACTTCCTTATGTCGGTCGTAAGTGTTTGTCTTCAGCAGATAGACCTTTTAATTCGTTTCAATCGATAGCTTAACGGTTCCCACTGTGAATGGTTTTGGAAAAGTGAGTTTTAAATTGTACAAGGAAAGAGATAATCTCGGAATTCGAAGGAACACCTTTTCCATTACGAAGCTAAAATCCAGGAAAACCTATAAAACGCCAAACATTCAATAAATCTTAACTATACTAAGCGAGATGTCAAGTGTGGGACCACCGTGAAGAAGATGTTCATTCGCAGACACGGGACAACCCGCCGAGTGACAGCTGTCGGTTCTTATGTTGTAAACTTTAGTTCGCAACTTTACGTTCATAGTATCAGTAAACATACAATTTAACGGGGAAAGTGTCGCTTATATATCCATATAAAGTGAAAAAGTCAACATAAGTAAATTTTTCTATTATTTTAATTTAGGCAAATCGATGCCACAATCGAATGTAGGGGAGAATTTATTTCCTACTACGTTATTTGTAAGGTTTTCATCACAACATGCAACGAGTATTTACATAATTCACTATTCAAAAGTTTGTTAGTAGAAAATTGTGTTTTAAAAGGTTTTTAAACTGCGTTTAACCACACCATTTCAATAATTATTTGCATCTAATTACAGTAAGTTATCTGAATTAATGGTTATACGTACACGTAGAGACGTACTGTACGTCTAGGTACCTACATGAAACTTACGATCACACGGGAAAGTTCAGTGAAAGCAGAATATATACCATCGGTAAAGAAGTTAATCATATCAAGGTGGTCCGGCCCATCATATAAAATTGAAATAAAAAATAAAAGTAAATCAAGGATCCATATATGGTAGCTTTAATGGCAATATTCAGATCATGTCGAAAGAAATAACCTAATCGAACTTGCCTTCAAAATATCCTTGTACTATTAACTTCCTTTTTTATTAACTCCTATTTAGCTTGCATTGTTGCTTGTATTCTAACGGGAGAGAACATTGACGTACTGTTCAATACGGGAGTAATCACGTTAAATCATATTGCGTAATAATAACCGAAGCTGACACTTGAATTTGTAATTAACATCAATCACCTTATACCATTGAGGAGGGTCTCTGTTTCTTATTTAATCGATGGAAATATAACTTTTTAGATCCAGTCGTTGTGCTGTACACAGAATCAATCAGCACAAATCGTTAGGGCGTTCTTTTCAAATAACACTCCAGACAAAAAAGACGACAAACGCTCATTACTGAAAACTAATATTTATCAGATAGATACGCACATTTTTGTGTCGATTAAATTCCGTTTGATAAGTTTTCTCTGAATTTAATTTAATTTTGTAGAAAGTCAAGGGGGATTAAGTGATAAGTGATAAGTAATTTTTTTTAGATATTTATAAATTACTATAATGACTATAATGTTCAGTATCACTTTCCATTTTTGAATTGGATAGATCCAAATCTTTCTATACACTGCCATTAAATTTCAATAAATCGATAAAAAAAGTTAAACAAAAATTGCGTGTAGCCGTATATCCCCATTTATTTTTCGATGAACCTATTTAAGCGTGAGATACGCAAAGATAATTGCACATAATAAACCTTCAAAGTGCTCTTTAAACTCAACAAATTAAGGAGAAATACGGCTTCAATTTATAATCAATTGCACCGCAGGAATTAAAGCACGCGAGTTAGTAGGTGGGTAATTGTGTTTGACAATTACTAACGCTTTTTAAATAAAAGATAACAATTTTCTAAGGAAAAGCTTAATCCTTTTCAGAAAAGAATCAACACGATAAAGCAACTTAACGATAAATTTATTGCATTCCTCACATACCTTTGCAAAATAATTACACGATTACTTAATTTTATTAGCTTTTCACGATTGTACTTACAAGGAAGTATATGCTATCTGCATGTATCTTAAAAATAGACCGCGTTGATGTCCGAATGTTGAAAAATACATCACGTAGACTACTGCACTTTAAAAAATAGGCATGTAAAAGTGATTGGTTATTCTGCTTGGTGATTATAGTGTAGACATATCTAGTTTACGCCATAGGCGTACAAATGATTAACCACCAAATATGTGTCTGCTAATCTACATATAACAATAACAAGTTTATTTAACTCGAACGATGTCTTCAGGTGTCAAATTATTTCCTTTTGTTTGTATTATCATAATGCTATTCTAACATTTCTTCCCTGTGCAAAGTAAGAGTTCTTTAATTAAGCTTCGCTGTTGTAATGAGCTATTACATAATAAAGGGTTGAAACTTCTCGTCGCTTTGAATTTGTACTAAAACTTTTCAAAATAAAATGAACTACTCTTTATCATCGACTAGCCCAAATCTTTACAAATTGTTTACCTCTTTTAGGGGAATTCTTAATGCAAACCTCTCCAACTTAACTATACAAAATTCCTTAATTTTTTGTTGCTTGTCGATAAAATAAGTACCGAATGGTCAAATAACTATAGGTACAGTGTGGGCCGTTTAAAACTTACAATGGCTTTATTTTTTCTTTATTAAAGAGGATATCAAAAAAATAAAAACATTTTTTTATTTTGCTTTTATTTTTCAGTGGGCGGGGTTTCAGCCAAGGCTGCTCTACCAACCCAACCCACTATACATTTACAAATATCCATGCCCGAACCCGGGACCCTTAGCACCACAGATCAGCTTTAACAGAACTACGCCACACGGGCCGGGGAAATCCAAATAACTTTGAAACTACCTCTACCACTCCCTTAAGCACAACTCACACTGACGTAAAAATCTTATATTACAATACTCCACTTGTGATACCTCTCTGGAAACCTTAAAAACGTGCTTTTCACTGGTCATAAAAAAGTAAGGTGTTTATGTTTAATAATAGCGTATACCGTAGACAAGCAATTGAAATTATTGAAAGTCATTAGGATTCTTCCTAGCTTTTACAACAACCACATTTATCATTTTATTAGTATAAAAAATATAACCAGTGTAAGTTTCAAAGGCCCACATTGTATATTAAAAATTAACTTTAAATGAATTCCATATGCACTTTTCTTTGAAGATAAATTTTGAAACTAGGTATATTTTGCTAGGAGTTTGTTAACGTACGTTAAATTTCAAAAGATATTTTAACTTTATTGATTAACAATAAAATAGATTAACCTTAAATGAATCTTCGCGTAAATAAATAATTGGAATGGGGAACAGCGACTATAATCTGTTCACCCAACAGATGCAGTTAAGCCACTCCCAATAAATTTTGGCCAATGCAATAGCAGACCCGTTTCACAGTCACAAAATTATACAAACCGGGAAATTCAAAATCGCATGTCACATTGTATGACTATGTTTTGAATATTGACCTTTAAACACACAGCAGTACATAGTTTCAATTTATTAAGTTCAAAAAGATTAGTTTGTTTGTATAAATCAAATAAACGGCAAATTGAGGCAAGGCAAATACAAAACGCAATGACAGGTTTGACGTTAAGGATGTCAATTTAGGTACGGAAATTATAATTGGAAGCAAATAGTTGCGTGTGTTACAGATATTGAAAATTCGGCCAATTAAAAATGTTCATTTTTAAATTTGCCGGGAATTTTTTGGGAGGAGCTTAACTGCATCTGTTGGGTGAACAGATAGTAGGTAGGTCTTAGTTACACGGTCGGCGCTCTGGACATTGATTTTCAGGACAGTGCATACCTACAGTATCCGACGGCAAACTGGAGATGGTGAAATAGAAAAAAGAACCTCTTCGTCTTATAATAATTGGCAGGTAGTCTTTCTCAACCAAACAATACTAGTCTTTATTTATGAATTTTGTAACACCTTTTTTTTTCCTTTCATGCGTTAAAATGTCTATTGGCTAAGCTCCCGTTGTAATTTTAAAACTGCGTGGAAACTTCACGTAGTTTTCTCTCTTTTTTCCGCAAATTCGCAAGAACACGTAAAAATTAAAGTAAACGCTATTTTATGCTGTTCAGAATGAATTTACACATAAGTACCTGTATGTAATACGTATGCACCTGATTAAGGTTAGTTTTTCCCCTTAGTATGTATGTTTGCAATTTTTTGCTATATATCGTATAAGATAGACTTATAATTCCCAGAATTAGGTAGAGAGTAATAAATAACCGTGGTACGAAAGAGTATGACTATTTTTACATAGCAGCGGACCACAAATATTTACCACCAATAACATACTTATTTGAAATGAGCAATTTAAAATCGCAGCAACCAATGTGTGGGAGCTACCTCCATATGAGCAGTCATAGGCGCGCGGTTGCATATGTTTGTCAATTTGTAAAAATATAATTTCGTAAATACAGTCGAATCCGTTTAATGGAATCAAAGTACTATTAAATAAGAGGTAACAGGTAATACCTAACCGGTAACAGGTAACAGCCAACAGGTAACAGCCAACAGGTAACAGTTTAAAGGTAATAGCTTAAAAGTAAGAGCTTAAAGGTAACAGCTTAAAGATAACAGCTAACAGGTAACAACTAACAGATAAGAACTAACAGGTAACAGCTTTCATTGATAATTTAAATCTGAAAATGTGTTTTTTCACTGGATGTACCCTGTATTTTATTGCATTTTCGAAATGCAATGTCTACATGAAGATCTTAGTTGGATACCACATTTCCCTATACGATCAACGATTACGTCAACAAATGGTATTCATATAACCTTTCCTGGTAATTGAAGCTATTGGGATGAAACACGACCTATTGCACGCGACAACGTGATGCTGGTTGGCAACCTATCGGCAATGGGGGTCTGCTTGTGTGTATATTTACGAGAGGAATGAGGAGTTCATTAATAGATGACGGTGATAGTGACGTGATAATGAATGTATTGAGGAGGAAAATACTTATGGCCGTTTGCACCGACAAATTTAAGCGGCGCTTAGCTTAAGCATAGCTTAAAATCCATGCCAACGATTATTGAGACAATGGTTGCCATGGATTTTAAGCGATGCTTAAGCTAAGCTCCGCTTAAATTTGTCGGTGCAAACGGCCATTATGGTTTTATTGAAGTGATGTTTTCGTGCAGTGTATGGCGGATGCAACGGTGCCATGATTCGGACCTGGGACGCTTAGTGGCAGGTGGGAGGTGGTCCCAATTAAGATAAGTAATTTTTTTACAGCCTTACTAATGATCTGGATTCACCTTTTTCGATGATCCTGTATGAACCCTCTATGTTCTGAAAACATATTGCATCATTTATGTAATCATTTATGTAGCGGGTATCGTTTCAATAATTTTTTTCAGCATCCTAACTGTTTCATTTTCACCACTGCATCTACATTCATTTACCATGATTCGTTTTAAAAGTAGCCGAGCGGTAGAAGTTTACTGTGCGAGGAAAAGCAATAGCTGTAAATACGGTGCGGTAAACTTAATATAAAAGCAAACATTTACACATAATATCAAAAATTACTATGGTACTTACAAATGTAATTAGCAAAATGGAAAAAACAAAAAGAGCTTACGTGTTGGTTAAAACACCAAAGGCAAAAAGATCCCCTCTAAACAACAGCTTTACTTTTTATATACTCGGCCATGCCATGATGCCGGTTTTCCCACCCAGTCCTGCGTATTCGGATACGAACGTAGTAAAATTAAAACATCTTTAATTAATTGTTCGACTTCTGGCCATCATAAAAATCGGAGGCATATTCAAAAATTTCAATTAATTAAGCGCGCTTCTAATGAAATCACTCACAACTTAATCGGATGTTATTTACTGCAAACCATTAAATTAGTTACTGTAAATTATACTCACTTAAATGGGCGAGATGAAATTTCTATTTTCATACTTTGAATTTAAGTTTATCTATAATGTAAGTGCTTTAATTAAAGTGCTTCAAATATAAGGCGCATGCGGAAATCTATATTTTGAAGTGATTTCAATCTTCCGCTGAAATTTAAGGAGGATTGGGTTGGGTCGCAAATAAACAATATAAGTTTGTGGACGCATAATAATTATACTTTTTAGGAAGCACTTAACACACATCTTAAAATTTCAGAGAAAAACCGCTGATAAATAAGAACGTTGGGTCTCTTTTTTTCTATCAATATATTTAACCGTTTCTTCAATAAAATTTTGTGTTTCTTTGATCCAAAAAGTAGAGCAAGTTTCATGTTTAGCTAATCAAAAATAAATATGCAACAAACGTAGAAAATTTATAAGCACAATAAACGACAAAAGTGTAAAATCATGAGAAGTGGAAAAATAGATTTCTTGATGTAACTGTGTTTGTAAGAGACACAGAAAAAAATTCCTTCCTTAGTGCAAGCCACAATAGCATATTTTTATGCTCTGCGTACGCGCAATTCATTATCTGACATAAGTACGTTTTCAATTTTCTGCATCTTCTGATGAATTTGCACATGCGTAATCTATTTTTTTATTAATGCGCTCAATTTAGTTTTATTAGTAGATACCACCACCTTCCATAAAATTTTCGAAAAATCCGTCTACAAATAAAAAGGCGCAACCGCTATCCATTCCTTGACGGGCGTTTTCAAACCGATTTGTAAGAAATATCTTCTGTTAAAATTTCAGAAAACAGTGGTACCTACACAAGTCACCAAGTTAAATATGCACATAAATAATTTATTTTTTAGTGTGCATTCATTTTTCATTTGTAAGTTGCAACTTCTGTTAAAATTTCGTAAAAATACGGCCACATACCATGCGATCAAAAATGAGTTGCTGTCGAGTGACCTTTGGAATTTTTGTTTACATGGGAAATCGTATTTAACTTGAACTTCCAAAGGCGATTCGACAGCAACTCATTTTTGATCGCCCGTTATAAGAAAATTAGCGTTGTACAGGGTGGTTCAAATTCTTGGCTCCCCATCGCGATCTCCGTAACTGTGAAGGTTGCTCTATTTTGTGACAAAAAAAACACTTTAAAAATAGCTGAGATATCACCGAAAAACCGAAAATGTTAAAATTTCATTTTCATTTTCTTTAACTTAAACGGCCGGAAATGGACGGTTCCCGTCAGCACCATTTATACGCACTTTTTTTCGGAGAAACTGAATCTGTTATCAGAATTTCCATAGCACGTTAGATGTAGAAGCTGCAGACTGCTACTTTCTTATTTCTTATATGGGCGCCGTATTGGATTTTTACGGAATGAGATAGAGAACAAAAGAAGAAAAACAATTACGTTTACATAAATTTTCAAAAAAAATTTTACATTCACTTCTCAACAAAACATCCATCGGAACCAGATCTTGCTGAATCAATATGGGTATGATGGTGATACCTCGAGCGATACATTCAAATGAATTTATTTTTTTGTCCTCTATTTCCGCATGACGTCCATAGGAAATACTATGGAAATTCTGATAACAGGTTCAGATTATCCTAGAAGTGCATTTCCGCCTGTTTAAGCTAGCTAAATGAAAACGAAATTTGACATTTTCAGTTTTTCGGTGATATCTCAGTTAGTTTGAGAGATTTTTCAAAATTTTCAAATGCGATTTTTTAGTGACGAAAATGAGAAACGTTGCCCCATTTAACCTACACTTTACTTCACCGTTGCGGAGATACCAGCCAGGCATTTGAACCATCCTGTACATGCAGTGCAATCCATTCTTGACGGTCTACCTCAATTTCATTTTATAAGAAGAATCCTGAAGAAAGATTCAATTTTATAGGATAGCAATAATCGAATAACAAGGGGAGTTCAATATCTGAAACACAACCATACTTAAAATTCTGACACTTTTCTCAGTTTTTTGAAAATTTAAATTTTTTGTAAATGCATAGGCACTTTTTGAGATTTGCACGTGTCTGTAAGTTGTAGCAGCAGTGGTACGAATGTTTTATTTGGGATAATTTTTTCGGTCCTTGCATTTTTACTCAATATTTTTTATATTAAGATATACTTTGTGTAGTCCCGCCCTGGATGTGGATTGCTCTGGGTATGAATTGATCTGCATCAGGTATCCAACGTAATCGTTTGATTTAGCAACGAAAGCTGTCAGTCGAAAGAGGTTTGAAGCGCTAAACTTTTTGAATCTCACGTTTTGTAAGATGGATTAGGTAAAAACGGGTGCATTTTTACGTGTAGATAAGTAGTTCGGTTTTTATCAGTTTATAAGTTTATTTAGTGCACGATATTTTTTAATCTCTATCAAATTGTGTACGGAAATAGTTATACAACGTGATTAAAATGTAATTTCAAATAGGTACGACCCTGACGCCGCGCCGTATGTTATTTCGGTACGAGTTTCGTGCGTAGCTCTTGAATTAAAATATTTGTTTAAGAAATTGGAAATAGTTGGCTATTATGAAAGAACTGGTATATTGACAAATTTAAAACGTGTGTTACTTATAGGTAACGGAATGCAACTCAAACAGGCTGAGAAATATGATAATCTCGCTATTTTCAGTTCTTGTTGTGTTTATCTACTACATAGGTGCTGTTTCGAGGAAAAGCAAGTGTGTTTCACCGACTGTAATAATTAGGTGTACCTATTTGCAAAGTAAATATTGTTATCGGTATACCTGATTGCGGTTATTGCCCTTAGGTGTGTCCCTAAATCACTCACTTTAAACCAAGCGGTGATTGATTTCTGAAGGTGTTAAGTCGAAAGCGTTGCGGGTAAAACCCTCGGTCTGTCTGCGTGTGAATTGCAGTGCGGTGTGCGACAAATTGAGCGTTTTACCCCCTTCAAACGTAGTTTCGCGTATTGTAGTGGCGTTGCATCTACGAAATTACCAATCGGCGCTGTAATGATTAGGATGCGCTTTCCTACTAGATTTTTGATTGAAACGGAAATTCGAAAATTTTTTGGAAGAGTTTTGCGACAAACAGCTTGCGCAATGCGCGTAGCGTACCTGTAGAGATGGGGTAGCCCGAACCATTCCGATTCTGCGGTCATAGAAGCGCGCACCGAGCATTGTATTATCAGCGTTGTGATAGAGAAGGTGTGTGGATTATAACTTTTATTAATTTGTGTTTACAAAATATGCGGATAAAATGTTTTTCGTCGTCCCTTTAAATGCGAAATACAAATAAGGGCATTATGGAATTTTTGGTTTCATGAGTAATCGCAATTAAATTATTTTTTATATTTACGTAAAAATTGTAAATTGTGCGTATTATGATCGAAAAATTGGCCTACTTGCGGAGTGTATGTTTAAGACGGTGAATTTTGGTGGGACTTCTTGTGCTAGTGGGACCTAGGAGTCGACGCTTGTCGCATGGGCGCTGTAGACGCCGTAGTGATTCTATCTAGGATCATGTTGGGTGATGCTCCACGTGGCACCACTCGCCCCTGACCTACTGGATGAACCCTTATGTGTCGACGTGAGTAAACTACCCCTTTTTGATAACTAGTTTAAGTGAACGGTTACATGCTACCAGGCGCGACGCTTTATAAATCCCCGAGTGGTATTTTCCAATTCAAAAAGAAATAATTGAAAATTACTTGCGTTTGTACAGGTATGCGGTTTTATTACAGTTAAACGACAAAACGTAGTTACAAATCAATACAAGAACAATAGCCGAGTTATGTGAAAACTAATCTCGATAAGCAATAATACTTCAATGCGTTTTCTAGCACATTTAAAACCTGCAGGAAAACACTTACGAGTGAAAAGCTTCGTGACATTCGTTTTAACCCCGTGCTGTTTGTTTAGGTGTAAATATTTTAAGTGTAAAGTGCAGGTGGATTTTTTGTTAAGTTATTCGCGTTTTTAATGGTATAAGATTAAAACGTGTTAATCTCTACAACCGCTTTACAGTCCTTCACAGCCGATTGCCGATTTTATGGCATTCAAATAATCTCTACATTGATTTGGTGTCGATTAGAAAACACGATTTGTGGTTTGCCACTGGAACAATAATTTCGCTTCACCTGTTCCCCACCCAAGGAGAATTTTTGTCAAACTACCAATCATTCACGGAAAGTGTGCGCAATTTGCAATTAAAATCACTCCTACTTTTTTAAGCGGTTAGTTTTCGAAATTTCCAAAAATTGGGCACTTTTTTAATTAAAATTATTAGACTTTCTACTTTATTGAACTATTTCAAAAAAACATTTGGAATGGTGGTTATTATGTAAAAATGAGTACTTTCACGTTAGGTAGGTCTCTTTATGAGCACCAATGTTCTAAAAAATCTTTTAATATGCATATTTGCTTCTTAAATTTTAACGCTAACTCTCATTTCAGTAGGTATGTAGGTGAGCAATTTTAATTCTTCATGTTAAACTCGCGTTGTAAATGTAATTGGTGACAGGATAAGATAAAAGTCGTTTCAAATACGTACGTAGGTAGGCAATTAACTTTGATCAAAATATCATTGGGAACAATATTATTTGCCTTAGTGTTTTTACGGACAACAGGTGCATGTACTTTTCGGCAAAATTTATAACACTCATAAGGAATTCTTAAAATTTATGAAATAAGTAAAACCTAATTTTTGAGATCTTGTGAGATTTTTACGGTGGCGCCTAAACCGCACGAACGACATTGTTTTGCATGCATTCAGTTCATGAAAAGCATCGTATAAAAATTGTTTAAAGATTTTGAAAAACCGAAAAAATTCGATTTAGGTTGTGATGTCTGATAAACCTCGCGAAGTCGAAAATTAAATATTGATTTGAAAATAATCGAAAAACAATTAAATAAATCAGGATTTTAATTTCCAAAATATATTCGAGATTTAATAATACTAATTCCGAAATGTACGGGTCTTTTTAATTGAAACGAGTCGAAATCAGAAGTGATTAATCGGCATCGTCTCAGGAATGTAAATCAAATTAGCATTTGGTGTAAAATAGGGTTAGGTACCCAAAAGTTCTGTATATAAGAACTGAGATCAATTTATAAGAAGAAAATAAAAATCGAAGGATGTTTACCTATGGACAAACTTTGGCAATAATTCGAAACTTTTCAAATTTGTAAGATGTTTGATTTACCTACAGTAAAACTAACATGTCTATAGTTTTTTTTTATTATTGTGTTTTTAACTCGGTTTTTAGTATAAAAACCAGATGCCAAATTCTTGACAGAACAGCTTCCTCACATCCTTTATGCCTAATGACACTGCCAAATCAAAATAACCGTTTTGCTGAAAAAAATATTCTAGTTTTTTAACTTGCGGTGGCGCTCCAAATTTCCTTTTTTAAAAATCCGGCCCGTTATTTTTCCTTTCCGTATGCCTAATATACACAACCAAAATTCGAACAAAATCCGTCGTACCTATACGTACAGACGGAAAAAATTGTGTTCTTAGAAGTTGTTTAAAATGATCTCGAGAATGATCTTATAACATTTGATGAAATTTGGATAAAAAGTTGCAATACCTAGGAAGCTAAAAATCAATTTGTCTTACGCATTTGTTGTGTTATACGGTTACTTATAAACCCGCTTAAACATTTACGGTTCGCTTAATACGTAACAATTTCCCCATCCGCTTTAATTTTCAGAAACCTAAATCCTTATGTTTACACTCGTGTTTACATTAATCATTAATGTGGAAAACAATAAATATCACCCAAAGTTACGATGGTATAAAAAGCAACCTTAATATAAGGCAACTTAGTTACGGACGTTCGATGCGCAGAACTTTCCCAAATCCTTTTTCTGTATTATTTTGGTTAGGGTTGGATTTTTCCAAAGATCGGTAGCTACCTATCAGTGATACGATAACACATATTTAACCAAGTAGTGTTTAATTAAGGAAAATTCGTTTCTTCAGGCGTTGTCACATTACGTGAGTAACAAAAAAAATCATGTTATAAATTATAATTTCCTCAATTATTTTAGAATCATACCCTTTCTTAATACATATAAAAAGACATCTATCGATTAATAACAAAAATTACTACATTTTTCAACCATTAATACAGGAGACTACATAAATATCCTTCATCAAAGCAATAGAGAATTTAGGCAACTTGAATAGCACGTATTGAAAAATGTCTCAAGTTTGATTCTTCTTTAGTTATCATCCCCGACATACATAAAAGGTACAATAAATGGAAATGGAAAAATCAAAAATTGGCGACGAATTTGCGAATAATGCCAAATGTTGATATCGCTAAACCATAGAATTCAGCCGCAAAACGTTACATACATACCCAGTTTGCAGTGCCAATTTACCGTCGACAATCGTTCGTCATTTGTGAGGGTTATTGGGTTTATTATTGCAGTAAAAATGTCAAATTCTAAATATATTTTTGTCATGGATGCTTATTCCCTGATTCTTTAATGTAGTCTTTATTAAGATACATGGGGAAATGTACGAATGTATACTAGAAAATAATTATTTTAGAACACTAATACCATTTACTGGTGCGAGGCGAATCGTCATCTGAAACATAACGTCGAGCATAACGGATAACAAAGCGCATGGCATACTCCACAGTTGTTCTATTTACTCAATACCGCGTTTCTTCTATTTATTAAGGATCCTCAGATCCTTTATAGTTTTGTATTGTCGTCCGTCCGTCCGTCCGTCCGTCCGTCCGTGTGAGCTCTAACTCTTTTTAAAAGTGACCGATTGTGTTGAAATTTGGTGTACGGGTACGTTGGACATTAAGGACGGACGCTATTGATTTTCAGGAAGCTGGTTCAACAGGAACAAAAGTTATAGGACTTCGAGTGAATCGGGAACAGGAAAAACTGCGTACTCAATATAATAGAAATCAACATATTTCATTCCCTAGGTCATGTATCGAGTTCGGACTTTCGCTAGATTATTCCCTATGACTCTTAGAGTGTAACAATTCAATATAACTCTCTCTGTGGTCTAGGTCAAAAGTTTTAGAGCAAAATGTACCCAAAATTATTCTTTACACATGAATTTAGAGTTGTAAAAGCTTTCAAACGCATTATCTTGATGCTGAAAGAGTTGATAACGTGCACGTTTGATAACCGCATGTGTGTGATTAAAAAATGTTAAATTATTTTTCTGAGGCCACATGGATTTTGATCAAAATATGTCAAAACCGTTATTTATGCACCAAGATGGTTGAGAAAAAGACCAAGAGCATTATTTCAAAGACCAAAACATGAATTTGATCTATTTTTGGCGACCACATGGATTTTGATCAAAACATGTCTAAATCGTTATTTATGCACTAAGATCGTTGGGAAAAATACTAGGGGCATTATCTCAATGCCCATGACATGAATTTGATGCATTTTGGGCGACCACGTGGATTTTGACCAAAACATGTCAAAATCGTTATTTATGCACCAAGATCGTTGGGAAAAAAACCAAGACTCAATGCCCCAGACATGAAGTTGATGCATTTTTGTTAACTATAAAATGTATTTTGTAAGATTAAAATAAATTGTCGTTAAAAGTGATTGTAATACTGAGGATCCTTCGATATTTCGTTGTATCGGTTTATTTCGCAAGCGAAGGACAAGAGCGATTACAGCACCCATTTTTTCGAATTCTATATTGCGACTGTCGAAAAAAAATAGTATGTGCGCGTACAGACATAAAGTTCTATTGCACCTACTTGTGACCGCGATTTTTAAGTCAGGAGACAGAACATCGCAAGTGTGCGCCTTGCTTTAATCAATTTGCACATTATGCGACAGCGACGCGATTTATCGTGTACGATATACCGTACTGAAATCGTGGGTTCTTTTTACGCACAGCAGTTATTTGTCGTACCAATGTTGACAGTTTGAAATTCATTTCTAGTAACGAAGAAGCTCGCGAAGAAGGGTTGAAAGAATTAACAACAAACGCGTAATAATTTTACATTTTTTACCTTACATAATCGTAACAATACGACCTCGATCGCTCTAGAGGGCTCTCCTGTAGCGAATCCGACCCTGTAACATAAAGAAAATCCACGCACCTAAACTCAGTGGTACCGTGGTTAACTAATTACTGTCTGAAGGGCCAGTGCATATTATTTGTGGCCAAGATCGAAAACATATGCACTCGCTGCTACACCAATAGGATACTACCAGCAGAAAACATCAATGCAGCTACCGCATTCAAGTCGATCATGCATCGGTAACTTACTGACCAAGTCACGTTAACAATTATCATGGAAAATTTGTCCATTTATATAATATAATACGTAGAAGTAAAGGAAGTGATTTTATTATGAGAGGTGATTCTCGCTGTTAGTATCTTTGTCGTGATCCAGTGACCTATTGTTGTTACGGGTTTTTACAGCAGAATGGACGCTTGTTATCAGCAGATGGGGAGCTAAGTGAACGGCATCGTGTGTACTAGATGTTATTCTACCCGTAAAGTATACCCAAAACGTTCAGTGGCGTACCTTGGGGGCTCGAAATAACCGAAAAACGGCAATTTCGGTAGCCATCTTAGATTGAAGGGGTTAAATGTCAAAATCCGGTCTGGCAACAGGGCGTATCGTTTTCAGCGGGGTCGAATTAGTCTAAAACCACCTGTTGCCAGTTTGTAGCAAAAAACGCCGTTAGACATGATTTTGAGAGCCTTTTTCAGAAATGTCTCCCTGACTAAATCCCCCTTCTTTGATAACATAAAATTTTACATACATCTTATATAAAAGGGGGCACTTACATCTAAAGAGTAAAACACATATTATGACCTCCACTAGGAGCACAGGTGAATCCCGCCCAAACTAAACACGTCGGAATTCCGAAATTATGAATCCAATCGCCAGAGATCAATACAGGGTGTTACATGACCGCATGTAAAAAAAAATCGTGTGATAAAGGGGATCAAGACAAGCACTTTTTCCAAATAAACCGAGGGTCCAACGTGTTTCGTTTTTTAAAATAACTCAAACAAAAGTTATACGAATTTCAAAATTGGACCTTCGGGTTACAAAGTGTCCCGCGCCTACTAGTGAGTGATCTTATTTGGCATGTAGTTAATTGAAAATGTCGCAAATAACAAACCTCGGTTTATTTGGAAAAAGTGCTTTTCTTGATCCCCTCTATCACCCAATTTTTTTTATATGCGGTCATGTAACACCCCGTATATTCGGAAGATGGCAATTAGAATTCCATGCGTTCTACCTCACGCTTTCAGCTGTTTGTTTTAATCGACGTGGATGAAAAAAGGAGATGAGTCACCCACAAATCAAGGCAAGAAAATGCGCTGTCATTTGGCGCGGCAAAATTGCACGGTTAGATTCCATCAATAGGTGGAACCATCTATCAAATCGCTTCAAATGTTACGGGGGTTCTTCGACAAGTGGTAAACCGTAAACTACAATAATAATGCTTCGTAATGGAGAAAATAAATCGTTACAAGTTCATACTGGAAATATTTCCTAAAGTTCACGTTCAGATTTTTTGGCAATGCCCATACATGGAAGAGCATCAATTGATCTATTACCACAGTCACGCCCTGATTTGTGACTTTGCTAATCACTGCCAAGGAGAAACCACTGCATCCTTACGTTTTAAGTGAGGCTCATTTTATTTGTTTTTGCAAACGTACACGCATCTTTGTGACTTTATATCTCGGTACCAATTAGAGATAAAAGAAAATTGTGAAAACCAAGTCTGTAGAACATGTCATGCTCTACAAAATTTGTTAACGCTCCTTTAACGGAAATTTGCATTAAAAAGAGATATATGGAAGAAACTAGTTTTTGCCGCTATTTTGGCTGGATTTCTCAAGACGGCAGCTCGCGCGCGCACAGCTTTGTCAAGGTCGAAAACTTGGATCTAACATTCGGAGACATGTACATATGTAAAACATATTTAAAAAAATTGAGACTACCTGAATCATGACCATCGCGGCCCTTTTTTTACGCTAATTGCACTGGCCTACTATACTTACCTTTAATGAAAAATAGCCAGCATAGGAAGTTCCGAGACTTCCACTCGGTCCTTGAAATGGCAATGGCTTGAGGAGCCAAAATGCATAGTTGTAGTCCAAATAACTGAAGGGGAAGGCACTCACATTTATAATACCAATAAATTTGATCGTGCAACAATATGTTAGTGAAGCTAAGTATTCATTAATGACTTTGAAAAGTTACAGAAAACAGTGGTGAAATAATTCCTTGCAGAGGAATTATCCACTATAGCTACAAACTTAATAAATTGATGGAAAGAAAAGGTAACATAAAAGACCCATTGACCCAATTTCACTATCTACGCTCCTAACGCCGCCCGTTTGCTATCTCAGATAAGGTGCTGTACATACATCTGCATTGCCCAAATTAATGTACGTCGGGCAGGTCAAAGGTTAATCGACAGGTACCAATGACAATGAAAACTCGAACTCCTAGACGTGAAATTATAACTCCAAAGCTAAATCTGGAACCCTGAAAGAATACATTCAAACTCCCGTCGAACATACAATTTAACCTACCTCCAATTAATAAGACAGTTATTTAAAAAACAATACCGCAACGGTTGAAAATTAAATTGACTCGAATGGCAAAATCCTAGAACGTACATAGGTACGTAAAATAAAATGCGACATGTAAAATGCGACATATGTGTGTAGACTCGATTCCAAAATTACTTCGAGATTCACAGCAAATCCGGTTAATCGCCATAAAAAAATAACAGTGCTTCAAAATTTTGCAATTACATCGTCATTGAATTTTTAGAGATCAACACAAGTACTCTTAAAACGTACTGACTAACAAGACCCCGCAAGGAAGAAGGAAGGAAATGAAAAAGGAAACTAGAATGCGCATTCCACTTGCTTTTAAAAAGTAAAAACTATTCCAACAGTTTTAAATATGTTTAGTTCGTCCTTTTTGCATTCGGTAGATTATAGCTATGGCACCTCAACCGACCCTTATCATGGATTCTGCGTGACACAACATCGGTTACACGTGGCAGTCAACGTATGTCAAAGTAATTTTGCACCATCTTGTGGGGTTTGTCTGTTATATACCATTTCTACCCAACAGAAATGACCTAGTTCTGAGAGAACAAGAAATATAGTAGCAGCGCATAAAAAAAATTGGCATGACGTTGCCGGTTGTTTCAATAAACATCGCCTTGGGGAACCCCGGACTTGTACCCTTCCCGCATTTAAATTTGTTTTTTTGCAATAATACATTTATCGTCTTGATATGCAACGTAATTAACTTCGGTGTGTTAGGCTGGGATAACTTTACTTCATGAGTGTAGTCCTTTTTCTAGCGCTGAATCTTTAGTGATTTTTTACGTTAATCATTTTTTAGGGGATTTTTTCGAAAAAAATTCCCCTTGTGAAGATTCTGTCCGTCTGTTAGTTCGTCTGATCCTCGTCAACTCGAGAACGAAAAGAGATAGCGATGTCAAACCTTCGCCAATCAATTTCTACGAGTTCAAGGATCAGTGTTATTGATTATGAGCCGGATTAAAAGTCTGGTTTGCGAATACGAACTGAGTGGCAAAAAAATTCCCTAACTGAAAATTGTATGCGATTCTTCGTATCTCCGGAATCTTAACGAAAGAAATAAGATATTCTCAGCCAGTACCTAAACAACGGTAGGGAATTTAAAATATATAACTTATTTACTAACATTATGATTGGTAACATGATTTAGAATAGTGCAAACAGCAGTGATTCGTGCACAGTATGAACACAGCACCCGCAGCGTAATGTAATTTTTAAATGTACACTTTGACCAAAATTATGACGTCAAGAAAACGGGATGCGTGAGCTGTCAGTTTACACCCCATGTAAATGTACTACATTCTACTTTGAACGTTGAGGGAAGTATTAAATTATTGAAGGATTGCGAAACAGTGTTCGGTTCGGTTTTCCTAGCGGATGCAAAATAAATAACTGCAGGAATGCAAGCATATATCAACGTCAAACGGATTTATTTTAATTGAAATGATATAGAAAAAATTAAAATATAAATTATTAAAATCAAATCAACACACCTTTCATAATTTATTATATTCTAAGCTCAAGTTATCACTACGCAAAGGTGTGTTGATTTAAGTAAATAATTCCCATCCTATCACATTTAAATTACTTCGTGTGGATATTTATTATAGTTCTTTCGTTCTGCATCCGAATATGTTTTATTTCCGGTGGAAAAAGGAAAGCAATTTTAAAACGTGTACACAACCCAAACTAACTGTCTCTTATGATTGATGTTGCTCCGAGAAAAACAGCATTATTCAAAAAAAGCAGAGAAATCTACTAGTTTAATAGAATACTAATGCAATGTGCTTCTTTTCTAATAATTAATTAATTAAGTAAAAGGAATGGGAAAAACTGCTTGATGCGTTTTGTATAGGTAGGCATGCTTAATTTTAAGGGTGAAAGTGAATGAACTATCTTTGGCAAGTACTCGTTCCTTATGTCGCTTTCCAGCGATTCTAATATAGGGTGCAAACTTTCACCTGAAATATTTTATATTCTCTTTCGGTTTCGTAACTATAGGGTTTGTTGCATTTGTTTCATATAATGTTTACATAATGTTCCTAAACTTACATAACGTGATGGTTTTTTCCTGTGCGCCATTTTTTAATTTTTACACACTGAAAATTGGACACTACAGTACGGATATGTGTGTGTTAGACCACGCCATTTTATTGTTTATAGGTTGTGACGATGATATGCTTGTTTTAAAAATGATAAATTTGGTACATTTACATTCACGATTTGCGTCACGGTGTAAAATACAGAGAGGCATATGAACTGCTGATTAACTTGTGAAGCAAGGTCGTAGTCGGTGCAATGTAAGCTAGAGAAGGAAATTCGTGGCTTAGTCTTTCATACATCCGCTAGTAGAGTTAGTGGTGCTTTTTACGAAAATCACGATCGCGCGTATTTATTTTAAAATGCAATATAATGTGAAATAGATAGATAAAATTTAGACGACTAACTTTCCCACAAAAAAACTCGCCGGCATATGCCTATATCGAGATTTTAAGCATGTACATGAGTGAATGCGTTGACGTTTGTAGTACCTTTTAATGCTCACCTCGAGGCTTATCTGTAATTCGTAAACCCTTTAAGATTGACGTATGTGGTCGTGGGGTTTTTTGGTGGGACACTAAATCCCCTTCACTCGTCTGTAGTTGTTTTTGCAATTCGTTGTAACGTTGTAGCCCTTCGAAGATAATGCGTTATTAGTATAGACTTGCATTGAAGCGTTGGAAAGCACGTTAGATTGGGGATGTGCTACCATCTTGCGTATTACAATTAAACCCATCGATACAATAACTAAGAATTGAAACTTGGACATACGCCTGGCGTCGCCGCCTGTCCCAGGATTTAGTCAACTATCGTGAGGATGCGTCCCTGTTAGGCACTATCAGGGACGTTTCTCCACGACTTTGTTGCCATCTTGAACTTTGAACCTTGATCTGGTCATAAGGTGCCTCCTGATGGACACACTCAATAATTTTCCCTCGGGCTTTCTAGAGGTCACTGACTTGTGTGAGAGTCAAAAGCAACTTTTTATCACTGCTTAATAATGATATTAATGAGATTAAAACAAAAAAGACGTTAGTTAGATGTAAATATTTACAAAGATAGCAACTTAAATACGTGTTTTGAGCCACGCTTTGGGCTCTTAAAGTAATGCACCGATGAACAAAGAGGTGTGTCAAGTTTTTCTTGCAACTTTCCTACTCTTTTACATGGTCACCATACACGAGAAGGTAATAATAGCCTTGCTGTTTCTGCACAGCTAACTCCAATTTATAAAAGTTCCAAAATATACATAAGACTTTATTTACTAAAATCTAGATTGGCATAATCATAATAACAAAGTACTGGTATCTTTTTTAATTACACACTACTAAGTGAAAATTTTAATACGACACTATTTTAATCTTACAGTAAAACCCATTCAGTATTATCATTTAAAAGATACAAACCACCACAACAATGAATTAAAAAACATTGTTTTATGATTATTTTTAGTTAGAAGTACATTAACGAAAAATCTAACGTTTTTATTGCTGACGGTATCCACTAGATTAGAAAACCCATTTATAATTTCAAATCTCCACGTAACTGAGAATTTTGCTATTTAAAATGTTTATATCTGCCATTCACGACTTGCAAGTTTGTACCTAAATCGGAAATTGTTCACAAATTGGATTGACTTATAACCATGGTCTTATAACGTATTCTTATAGCCTTCAAAAAAGCATGATGAAGATGCAATTTAACTTTGTCTGTCTGTCTTTGTCTTTTATGGATGTACCAAGAAACGTCACAACTAACTGCGTTCCTTTCCAGGTGCTTATCTTTGTTTGTACTGTGCTACCTATCCGATAGAGATCAAAACAAATCTTGTATCAATCAAACAAAGGATATCCGTCATACGTTTTTTTCGCAAGTATCTGGCGTTTCGGTCCAAGATAACTTATCTTAAATTACACTAAAACGAACACTTATTTACGATCCTCGAGATCGTTTGTAATTTTGTATTGCTGTTTGTCTGTCCGTCTGTCCGTGTCCACGATAACTTTGTGTAGAAACGTCCGATCGCTTTGAAAATTGATACACATGTTCTTCAGGATATAAAAATAGGTCGCTATTGTTTTTTGGCTAAGTAGACCAACGGACCAAAAAGTTACAGCCCAAACACTGCCCAAACCTCCAAGGGTTTCTTTTATAACTCTTGTTACAAAGAACATATTTTGATTGTCCGGTTTTCTGTGTTAGTAAATATTCCTTAAACCTCAGGCAACTATGCAGATTCATTACAAATATTGCACATGCGCAGTCTAACTTTTGTATTTGCGCAATCCCAATTTTTTCGAATTTTCCAATAAAAGTTAAACAAATGCCGAATCGAAAAATTTGTTTTGCGCATGCGCAGTTGGTTTCTTTTTATTGGTCAAGATATTTAAATGAAATGTTGTATCTAGGCACGTCGATTGAAAGTAAAACTAATGCCGATTCAAAAAATTTGTTTTACAAGCTATACTGATCTGGTGGGATAGAATCAACCCCTTAAGGTATATTGTAAAAATGATGTATGTGTGAAGATCTCGAGGATCGTTCGGTATTCAGTTGTATGGGATTTTTATTTATAAAATAATCTATTCTTGAGCTCATAATTATTTGAAAAAAAAGAAAAAGAAAAAGTTTACTTGATTCAGCCCTCTACCAGCAAGGGTTCTGCGCATGTGTTTGTGAGGAGCTCTTGATCGTATGTCCAGTACTTTCTGCGGGTCTTAGAGGAAAAGGCGAGAAATTCCCATTGATTCTTGTTGAATTGCTGGATCACACCCCCTACTGCGAAATCGGATGCGTCTGTCGTAAGGGCTAGTGGTGCGTGCGGTATCGAATGGTGGATCATGGTCTCTTCGGCTATTTGTCCTTTGCAGCTGTTGAGTGATTGCTCTGCTTCCGGGAGCCCAATGAAACGGTTGGATGCCTTCTAGTTTCCTTTTTAGCATCGTGTTGAGTAGCGGTTAGGTTTCGGCGGCTCCCTTGATAAAACGTCGATAATAGTTGATCATCCCAAGTACTCGTCGTAGTTTTCTGGCGGTTTCGAGTCGTGGAAATTCTTGTATCACCTGCACCTCGCTTCCGAGGGTTGTGAACCTCGGTTTGATACTCGGTACCCGAGGAATTGCATTTCTTCTTTATCAAAACTTTGGAAAAGCTGTTTGAGGTGTGTCACGTGTTCTTCGTCTTTCGACTATCAGGATGTCGTCGATATATACATAGCAAAAGTCGTCGATAAACCTCTGGAATGTTTGTCCGGCGTTCCGTAACCCGAACGAAGGAATTCGAACAAACCGAAGAGTGTGGTGATTTCGATCTTCGGAATGTCTGCTTTAGCTACGGAGTTCTGATGGTAAGCCTTCACTACTCGCTTCACTACGTCGATCGTGGAAAAAATACTCTTGTTCGCTAGTTCTTGCAAAAAAGTCCTCTATATGCGGAACTGGGTATCTGTCTGGAATCGTGCTGGCGTTTAGGGCTCGATAGTCTCCCACCGACTCCAATCCGTCGATTTTGTTGGACCAAGTGTAGCGGAGGTGCCCAGGCGCTGGCTGCAGGTCTGACTAACCCCAAATTGTAACATCAGCTGGAATTGCTTCCGGGCTGCTTCGTTTGTCTGGCGCTAATCTGCGTGTTTAGTTTCGTTTAGAATTCCTGCCGGTTTCGTAAGATGTGGAAATCCTTTCAGTAGCCCATGGTACTTGTTTGCCCTAGACGTGGTGTAGATGTTGTCGATCTTCCTGTTTGCTCCCCGTGATGAGCTTCTTGTTTTTGACTTCTACCAGTAGTTCGTAGTGCGCTAGGAAATCGGCTCCAATAATGGGTATGGCGATATCGGGTTACGATGAATCTTCATTGAAAACTTCTTGGCAATTTCAGACCAAGACTGAAGTTGAGTGTGCCGTATGTGGATCCATTGGCGGCGTAGAACTTAATTCGGTGGCTTTCCGTTTTCCTTGGTGTGATGTAGTGGAAAGATGCAAACTTCGGCTTTGGTGTCTATGAGGAATTTGATGTTGGTGTTTTTGTTGGCTGGCTATGTACAAACGGCGGGGATTCGTTTGCGACTCGCGTACCGCCTCTCACGACTGGTTTGTTCGTTTACCGGGTTTTCCTTCTCCGAAGCGGTAGTCATACCAACACGTGTCGAATTCTCTCTTGGGCGTTCTGCTACGGATGGGTCTGCGGTTAGTTGTCGTCTGCCACGTGGTATTTTGTCCTCGTGATTGGACCTTGAGTTCGGGTATCTCTGCTGTGAGGCATTTTACGGCGCCGTGCCTTGGATGTAGGCTACTCGATTCCTTGTGTACACTATAAGCGAGTCGGGTTGGAATGAATCTTCGTCGTCGCGAGCGCGCTTATAAAGGTCATGATCAGCGCAGGCGTGGGAGTACCCCTTCCTCACGGGAACTGGTTTTTCTGCCAGCGCTATTGCGTGTTGCAACGGCTGCTGCGAGATGTCGCCACAAGGTATTAAATGGTGCGTTAATAAAGGCGATTATCAGTTGTGATTGGAAGTTTAATTTAATTAATCAGTAGAGATTAATTAATTAATTAACACACGAGATGGTTACAGTATTTTTCCTTCAGTTGTATGTGGAAATTGAAAAATAAAGTGAAAATGAGTTTTCTAAGTTGTACCTAAATTAAAAAGCACTTCCATATAAGGTTACCCAAGAAAACAAATGCACTTGATATACATATTTTATTGAACTGTCAATTACTTTTAATTTTCGCATTTAAATAAGTAAATACTAATAAACCCAACGAATAATAAAATAAAATTCTTTATTGGATTGCATTCATTCAGCTCAATTTCTTATTGAGAACTGACAGCTGTGATAGGTTGGTTGCCTATACCAAAATAGTTCTGAAAAGTAGGTCATTACTCAACGATTTTTCAGGACAAATCATGCATTAATAACTCTATAAACAAACGATTGACGGAAAAGAATTAATTATCCATTAGATCTTGATTAAATTTTAAAAATAAAAAGATGGTAAACCTACCTGCTATTTTAATGAAAAGTCTCATTGAAATCAATTGATTTTCACCAACAACCGACCACCTCCCCTACCACTTATCGAGATCTTTAGAGGGGTGATTTTGTCGTTCATGGTACTGTAATGAAAAGTCTCAACAAAATAAATACCTACCAATCCCTTCCCTTCTCGTCGACCCTTTATCGGGATCTGTTTTAATCTCCATATCTCTAGGAGTGTGGAAGGAGGTTACCCACAAATGGCAATCGGATGGTCAGGACGTTACCTACTTATCTGTTGGTTGAATCAAATATTTAGGTGTGAATGGTTCCCGAACGATGTGTGGGAGAACATTAATAACTTTCGCACGCTACTATTCATAGTGTAATTAATATTACGAATCTAATCATTTGTGTTTAACCACCGTGTTTTTCGGCGAAAATGATTTCGTAATATTTATAATTTTTTATCAACAATCATTGTAGCTTGCAATGTATGAGTGTGTAGTTCTTCCGTTTCTGTTACTAATAGCAAATCACCCATTTAACTATTATTGACAGGAGGGCAGGGCAATCGTAAACGTCCAGCGGTCAAATTAAAAAGTGAAATTACGTTCCACGATGCAAAAACAATTAAAAATGGAATATTGGCTTCATTCCGTATATAGAAGATGGTTTATATTTGATGGAAAGCGAAATGAAGAGCTAAAATATAAATCTTCCTTTGATTCTAAAGTATAAATCGATTCCAAGCCCAAATACTATAAACGATTTTAATATTTATGAGTTTAATTACCTAATCTAGTTTGTAATATATCTATTTGTTAGCGACTACTGACAGGATAGCGGTATAATAATTACCTATAAGAGTATCATATAGGTTTTTAATTTATTTAGATTGATTTTAACGATAAGTAGCTCAAATTTAAACGACCGAGGACGACGTTATGTACTTTAAAATTACATTCCGATGGACGTACGTACATGGAAATACTCTTGCTGGAAAAATTTTTTAAATGGGATAAAAGTCGTGAATGCGCGCGGTCGAATAAGAATAATTATAGGACTTCTTATGCATCTGGTGGTCTTGAGATAAAACTCCACCATTTAGATCGGTTATCTATGCAGAGATAATATTCTTTAAACATAGTTTAGGCTAATTTACATAACTAGTGATGTTATATATGGGGCAGTGCTTTATTTTAATTAATTTAAAATCGTACCGCTTTTTGCACATGTTCTTAATGCTTCCTCGTATTACGGAGAACAGACGAGAGCACAACCATCATATGTACGTCTAAACAATTGATTAGGGAAAGAATTTCACTCAATAGTGGGTTGTTCATTAAAGTTTCTCCGGATCGGTCCGTGGTAGTCCGTCCGTCTATCTGTGGGAAGTTAAAAAAAACAGCACTACGTCGCTATCAAGCAGGTTGACAATTTCAAACAATTTGACATCACAAATATCTGTGATCACTACTTTGTGCGCTCCCCTCCCTCCACATGGGACGTCTATGTTATGAGTGATGTTAATATTTTATTATTTCGTTATCGAGAGAGAAATAGAATCTTACATCTTGTTTAACAAAATAAAAATAAAATACTACAATATCCTTTTTTTGAAATTTTAGAGTAGCAATCTTTTTACTATTTCTTTGGTGGGTATTTAATTTTAGATCTTCAAAATTTCTTCATCTCAAGTTCAGTCGAGTTCTTTTTTGGTTATTCTCCATGTCTCCATGTTTTTTTTTAAATTCATACCAAGTTCTCCTCAATGACCTCCTATATTTTCACGTTGTCTTCATGAGCCCCATAAGCTTTACCCAATTCCGAGCCCAATTCCTTCTTAAGCGTCCCTTAAGTTTGTTTGAAGTTCTTCAAGTTGCTCTCAGGGTTCCCCTCGTCCCTTCACATAAGGTTCCCCGCCATCTCCCTTCAAGTTCCTATCAGATTATACTCTACTTTCCCATTTAAGATTCATTGTTCCTCTCATGCTCGTTTCAGTTTATCCAGAGTTCTGCTACACGTCTCCTTCAACGTTTCTCCTCAAATTCCTCTTAAATCTTTTCAAGATTCATTTCATAGTCTTTTCTTTCTAAGATCCTCTCAGTTTTGTTATCCACCATCAAGTTGTTTTCAAGTTCCCCTTAAGTTCTTCAGCTACCACTCCCAACTCTTTTAGCGCCTAGGCTCGTAGGCTAGGTTATAGATAACATGCTACTAGTCACTACGATCTAATCTATAAAATTGTAAATCTAATATTGACGAACAAAGAAAAAAACAAGGATCCTTATGGCTCTTAGGGGCAAGAGGTGTTACCACAGAGATAACTAATAATAACCTAACATTTGAGCAAAAATATCCTTGCATTTATAGGTTAGGAATTCGTGATCAGTAAACAAATCATAAAACTTTTATGTTCAGTTTGTTTACGATTTTAGCAATCATGATCATAAGGTCACACCTCGAAAGAACCCGTGATTTGACAATCGAAAGAAAGCGCCTGAAATTCACTGTGTATATGTGCTGTCACTCATTAGGTTATGTCCATTTTATACAAAATGATAATTTCCTGTCAATGTGCAAAACCTGGTTGCCAGATTTGGTTTTGGATTTTGTGGCACTTTTATTATAGGTTTAAGACGTATAAATTGCATGAGAAACAACTTGCTAAATACGTTTCATACTTTATTGAGTAGGCAAATTGTAATTTGTATGGTTGCTAGGTAGATTTTGATATTATGTAAAATTCAGTCAAATTGGTAAAAGATTATTTTCTTAAAAATAAACATTTCTAATTAAGAGAAAATACGTATTTTTACAAAATAGCAATAAGACAAGTTCTGATCACGATCACTGCTACCCGTAAAAGATGCTCTTAAAAGATAAAACTATTTACGGAAACTGAAAAAAAAGAGAGACGCTAAAAAGAATGCTAAAATGTGATTTACGCTTACGGACATCTCCTTTTACTGCAAGTATAACAGGTACACATACATTTACTGTATGTTTGTTACATATTTACCTTTATATACTGGCAGCCAAATTGCATTGATTCAATTTGAACGCTCTAATCGACAGACAATAATAGGATAAGAGCGGTTTATCATTTTTTCACTTTTGAATGTTACCAGAGGCGCCATCTATAGAAAATGTGCCGAGAACACGGAGGGCCTTTAAACGTTGCAAGTTCTTTAAAGACCAGCTCTACACGCGTTTCTTATGGTATTTTTTATTATACCTGCAATGTGATTTAAAAATAAGGGAAATAAAATGACTGTTCACTCGAATACATTTTTGATTAAGTGGGCGGCTTATTCGAAATTTCATGATTGCCATGGAAATGTGACTTGAAGTTTGTTTATTAAAATCATCGTCTTTAGAAATAAAATGAATTTCGTGGAAAAATATAAAGGCCGTCCACTCAGTGGTTTGTTGCAGAAGCAGGAGAAAAGTTACTACCTACAAAATGCAGTAAAACCTATTGCAAGGAATATGAAAAGTTCACTTCCACTGTTGTTGACTATCCACCTATGTATGTTTAGCTCAACATCTTACATCCCTCAGATATGTCTTACTGCAGAATTTGCATGACTGAAACACTTTACTCGTCTCCTGTCTGCGATGCTCTGGAAAACAATTTCTTGATCCTTCTCATACAATTATAGGTACTTAATTATCTTTCAACGATAGATATGCAGAAAGTATTTTATTAATAAATATTTCGAGCTATTTTTTACCCACTCGTCGGTATCGTATACAGATGAAATTGCTTTTTGTTGAGAATTTACTATACTATCATTATCAGTTTATCAATAAGTACAAATCAGAGGTATTGTGACGGCAGAGAGTGTTTTTCTAGTGACAGTTCACATAGTGATAAATGGGTTGAATGTATCTACTATGATGGTATTAGTGTTTTCATCATCTTACAGGCGGTTAGGTTTGCTGTAAATCTATATCCTATATCTGTGTTATAACAGTTCATAAGGCATTGTAAGTCGGTAGACGGGGCTTATCAACTCTATCCGTCATTTATCTAATAATCTAAAGTATGAGACGATCGATAAGTTAATTGCGAAGATATAAATAGGGATACAAAAATCCCTCTTGTATTTGCTTGCAAACGCACACACTGGTAAAATACCATAAATATTATGTAATTTGACTAATTATGAAGGCATCCTCGGTATAGCGAGTTAATGTCGCATTAATGTGATAAATTATGGGTTTCCCCATTTTCCATAATTGGACTACCAAACATTTTTGAAGCTACGCGTATAATCCTTAAATTTTAAAATTTATCTTACATCTTATGAAATCGTATTTAAATATTTTAGTTAAATGCGGTAATATAAAAGGTCCTTTTTTGACTGCTCGAAAATCTTGCAAAGTATTTCATATTCCGAGGATCAAAATAATCAATTTGATAGGTGGACTCGATTTCAGTCGCGCCAATTAGCTAAATTTATTTTCACCAAGCAGTCTGTCACAAGCAAATTTGGATACCTACCTGTCTAACTTAGAATCAAAAAAGCGTTATAACAGATGCATTTAATTTTTCAAGATTGCCTAGGTTAAATGCATCCAAAAACGGTGCTTTCCAAAGAGCTAGTTAGAAACATGGTTAGCAGCGTCATGCTAGTAATAAATTTCTACAAGATAAGATTACGTTTATGTAGGTTTGTAACCTTCAATTAATTCTCTAAGGAAGATTACTTGTATTTGCACGTCTATAGACGTTTATTATGAAAATTGCAGGTAACAACACATCAATTGAATGTTTATTAACATACTTAAAAAATGGAGTTTTCATTTAAAAATGGCAGTGAATGTTAATTGGTCAATTTCTAAATGCTGAAATGCACTTAATAAAATGAAACGCGTATTCATTAGTGCTTCATTAATGATTGGATTAAAGAGGTGGCGGTTCGACTTTGTGTGAGGCATCGTACAAAGTATTTCAAATTACCACACCTTTCGACAGACTCCATTAATTATGTTTACCGAAAATTTTAGTGCAACATACAGACCTTGGCCACAACTAGACATATATGGAAGATTTCTTTCGGGTTCACCTTGTTAATATTTGCCGTTAATTTATGGGAAGGCGCCTTTTTTATATAGGAAGCAATAGCGCGGAGTGACTTATTTCAAATATTTATATGGACAAAGTATACCTACAACGAAGGAGTCGTTTAGTAAATTTGAATTCTGTGAGAAATCATTTTATTATCAGCTTTTACATCAGAAACCTTTCCAGTAAATTACAGGTTACGGTTTCACTGGTACAAATAAGAAGTTGCGCTGCCCCTCCAACCACTAGAAATTAATTTCACAAACTGCATTAATTACAATGCATTACATTAATATGCATGGGCACGTAGGCGTCACCTTTATAATTCGAATTGCAGTAATTAGCCTTTCAAGTTCACAAACGTATTTGTTACGTGAAACTTCAACCAGTTATTTTCTTTGTGTTGAAAATAACAGACACAATAAACTAATTTAATAATTGGAAAGTATTATTGCATTACGGGATTTCATTTCATAATTTTATAGCAGAGTAATACCATTGAATTTATAACTATCAGAAGCGCAGGTTAAATGGCAGGATATGTGACTGTTTTCAATAGTTTAAATTACAAGACGTAGATGTCTCTACCATCGAGAAAGATGAATAATAATGTCAGTTTTTTTACCTTTGTTAATTATTATACAGGAATCTGTAATGAACCCACTATCTCGATTTGTAATTGTTGTATACAGAATTCTAGATACCCAAGAAACGTACTTATAAGGCATTTATGTGGCACACAGGATGTTGAATGACGTAAGATAAACATTCTTCCTTTCATGAATCGTGACCTTACTTAACATTCCTTAAGGAAGATTGAATTACATTTGAACAGGAAAGCAAAAAATACGCAGGCATCCTTGATCACTGTAACAGAAATTAAATGTACCTACCTATCTATTCTTAATTTTTGTGTGTGTCGGTTAAACCGTTGCCACCGGTTAAACTACCTAGGACAGGGGTCGGCAACCTATTGAAACGGAAGAGCTAAAAATTACAATTTACAAAATTTCCCAATTCTTAAAGAGCCACAAATAATTTTTGATTCAATATTATAGTTTTTGGCTATATACAGGGTCCTGCAACAGTCCGTCGGTTTTTCCTACATAGCTGATAGATACCTGGTAAAAATATTGGTGGTTGCGGATCTACAGAAATTATTTTTGAATGTACAGGGTGTTCCATTTTTACGATGTCAATTAATAACTGATCTTTTTAAATAGAACATCCTGAATATTTGGTTGTTTCAATGCCGTTTGTTCAAAGTGCTATAACTATTCTTTTTCAAATGGAACTACCACTATTTTATTTCGCTATTCGCTTTTGTCTTCTCTTAAATGTTTATAGGGGTGCCCTGTGCTTAAACTCCGCAGTGTTTAGGTTATTCAATATTTTTCACAAAAGTACCTACTCATTAATTAATTACGTGTTTATACATCGGAGTAGGCTGGCTATAATAAAAAAAACAAAAGAATACCAGAAAGTAAACAAGTGTCAAAAATTAGATAATTATTCGCTGCAAGTATACTTTTGATACAAAATAAGATTAATTAAAAAGGCGAATTTCGAACAAATGAACTAATTTCTTTAGATAAATACGGAGAGTCGCGACTTTATAGGTATCAAAAGAGCCGCAGGTTGCCGACCCCTGATCTAGGATCACACGTCACACCTGGCAATTTTGATACAAAATAAAAAGCTCGTTAACCTCTTTTCTTTTAAATTCTGACGTTTGAAATTTGTTCTCAATGGTTAATCGATAACTTATCGATAATTATCGATTAATAGATAGTCAATCGATAAATTTAAAAAAATGGTCGACCGGTCAACAAAAAAAGAATTTTTTGCGCATGGGATTTACACAATATATATTCTGACTATAATAAGCAAAAATAAATAAAAAGTGCGATTAAGACATCGAAAATATTTGCTTTTACAAAAGTTACAGCGATTTGATTGAAAGCTTTCAGGGGCGAAAATTAAAGCTGGAATCTTTGTTTTCCCTAAAAAAAAAGAAAAATGGAGGGTGATATTTTTCCGCGGTTACTTAGCAAAGAGGAAAAAAAATCCTGGAACAGTTTTAAGGCAATAGTCCATGGTTTCCCGTTCAGTGTTTCCTGGGAAACCATAGAGCTGAAAATTATGACGAGCTGACAGGATTTGGTTTTGTATCATGGAGACATTCTATAGAATGTCTCTAAAGAATAAAGATGCACAGGTTACATTCTCATTTAGATCAATTTAAGGATAATATGGGAGCTTATTCGGAATAAGGACAACACTTTCTCGAGACAATGGAACTTAGGCACCTTCCCAAGGCCAGGAAGTTGGAAGCATGATGGAAGATCAGATTCAGTTGAACATGACAAAAACAGCAAAACTGTTCCATTTTTAAACATTTAGACTCTAAGATAAACAAATTATAAATGTAGAAACGTTACCATTTAATAAATCATGCCTATGTAAGTAGGATTCTATAGGTATTTTTATTTTTTGGTTTTTTGCATTTTTTTCACACAAAAACAAATACATAACCATTTTTTGTTCTAATTCTTGTTTGTGGCTATAGAAGCAATAAAAATAATGTATATATGTCCCATGCGCAAAAATGCTGTAGACCGGTGTAATTTATCGAAAATGTTAAAGGATTGGTCGATAAACCTATAATTACCGATAATCTATCGATTAATCTCACAACTAAACTATTAAGATAGATAATTATCGAGAGAATTTTTAACGACATAAACTTTTCAATGTTTAGGTATACCAGTTTACTTCCAACAAAAGCGATGTAAGAGCATTGTTGAGTTGCCATATGATCACAATTCACAACCTACTGCTGTACTCATTTTTGAGGATTATCGTCCACTTGATCACCTTTGATTTCAGACAACTTGAGCATCAAAAGATCCTGTTTTATTTAAATTATCTCTCGCAATATCAATACCAAAAAAACAAAAATGTTAGCGAGTGTACGCATGGATGATGTAATATATCGATTGAGAATATATATCGATGAGATTTATGAAAAAGTATCGATAGTTTTCTCTTGATAATTTCCGCTACTTATTTATTAATCGATAAATATCAGAGATAGACAATTTTCGTGGCAATAATAATCGATTATTATCAGCAGCTAACAATCATTATTAATTATTTTCAAAACTTATCGATAATTATAAAAAGTTATCGATAATTATCAAACGTTATCGATCATTATCGAAAATTAGCCTTACGATTTATCGATAATTGTCGATTATTATCGAAAGTTAACGATAAGTGATTAAAGTTATCGATAATTATCGATAGTTATCAATTAATGATTAATCGATAATTATCAGACTGAACAGACTTATCGATAAATCGATAACAATTTCATTTATCGCTCAGCTCTAGTAGGTATACGAATTCACGTAAACTGGGACCGATTTATTTGTGCACAATGCTGCATGGTTATAAAAAAAGCTGATTCGAGAAATTTAGTTATCAAATGTGAATGTGGAAATGATGTAGCTGCCTGCTTGCAACGGACAATATTTTGCCTTAAAATTTTTTTTGATCGTTTTTTAATAACAAAATCTCCCGCTTTCAGTAAAAATGTGGAACCTGCCTATTTTACTGCCTGTGAATAGAATGTATGAAATTGCATTCCTTCAAGGACAAGGACTGCAAGCTTCGTTCGTCTAAATGTATTATTATTTACATTACAAATTTACGCAATGCTTCTTAAGGGATCTATTTTTAGAACATTCCAATCCTATTTATAAAACCATTCCAATTGATAACACAAAAAACATCCGGAGTTCCTGACATCTGACGATTAAAAAGGAAAATATTCGAATGGTCAAAATAAATGGTTTGTAATGCTGCCATCTAATGTCAATGTAACGCTCCACTTTCGATCGCCCACGGACTTTCAAACGATCGAACTGCTCCTAGCGGCGGCCAGTTGGCACATGGTCACAAACTGTTATATGGGATCTGCGCTTCTGATAGTTATAAATTCAATGGTTAATACACAGACAAAATACTACAGACGGCTCATGAGATATACGAAATGTTTGCGCTGAAAAAACATCCGTCTGCTAGCGCTACTGCCGTAAAATGTTCAAATGCTTAGCTCGTAAATGCACTTTTTCATCGTAAACGAATGGTTGGAAACTGTACTGTAATACTGTTAAATAAATATGAGAAGGCATGCGTAATTTAAATGATTTAAAGAAAAGAATATCATATTTCCTTAAGTCAAAACACTTTATCTGAAGGTCAGGATATCCCATCTAAGGTGCATATTATAATTACGAAAGTTAGGATATTTGCAAATAAATTTTCTCGTTATTTTTTTACGGATACGGATTAGATTACAACGGAATGACACCATTTATTCAAAAATACATTTTAATGAGGTGGGCCATTTTCGCTGAGACGGAGCTCCTCCGTTTTTGCATTGTGTAACCATTTATTGTGGGATGCCGAACTTTGAATTAAGGTTTAAAGGGAATCGCATTACTTAACCGTTAAGGTATATAAAAAAAGACACTTTAAGCTTAACACTTGAACAGTTCAGACACCTTTTCTTTTCATAAAGACGTATTTTTAGCGCATTTCCACAAAAATAAAAAAAAGATGCGCTATTGTGGCCACTTTGTCCGTCCGTCCGCTCATTTTGCAACGCTACTAGTTCTTTATCTTAAGAGCTATTGTTCTACTTTTTTCGCTATTTGGTTCGTTATGGTGTCGAGTCTTGTACCAAGGAAGGAATTTTTTCGGTACCGCTTACAAAAAAAGTTATTGTAAAAAAAACAAAAAACCGTTTTTTACATGTTCCATAATTTTACACTTTTGCCGTTTATTAACGATCCTAGAGATCGTTTATAATTTTTCATTGCTATCTGTCGCCTGCCGGTTGGTCTCTCCGTCTGTTCCTTTGTCTGTCTGTCCATCTATCTGTCCGTGTGAACGATAACTTTGTTTAGAAATGTTCAATCGCTTTTACATCTCCGTTAGTTATGAACTGAATTGCATGAAATTCAATATGGGCATAGCTTTAGCCATATAATACGCAATGCCAAAAGTTGAATGGAATCGATTCAAAATTCACAGTGCCCTTTTCGCATCTCGACCATTTATAAACCGAATTGCAAACTTTTTTACTTATAAAAGTATTTGAATGAAATTTGATACATAGGCACTTGGTATAAAGGAAAATCAAACGCCAATTTCAAAATTTGGTTTTGCGCATGCGCAGTGCCAACTTTTTTATTTATGGAAGAATTTAAACGAAATTTGATATAATAATAATATAATATAATAATATTTTATTGTGCTCATGTGATGCTTCACTTACACTTGTCATACACTGAATAGATAATACAAATAAAAAATACAAAATATACAAACAGAAAAATATCACAGATTTCTTTTACAATAAATAAGATAATTTTCGAAATAATAAAAAGCGTTCATGACTAGCAGGTTTTTTACAAAATGGTAGTTGTTGTATGTTTGATGGCAAACAGTTGAATAAGAAATTCGATTGGTACTGGACACCATCTTGGGATTTGCATAATCTGTAAAATTCATTTCGAATACTTGTTTTATTTCGGGTGTCATGTGCATGTGTTTCACATTGACGTAAATTTTTTGAAATGTTACGTTTTGCATAGCAAACAGCCTCGAGAACATAGATGCTTGGAAAAGTTAGAATTTTAAGATTTACAAACTCCTTTTGGCAGTCCTCTCTATAACCTATTCTGCTTATCAGTCGAACTGCTCTACGTTGCAGCTTAAAAATACACCGCCAGTGTGGTCTGTGTCCCCAAGCAAGGATCGCATATGATATTGTACTATGAACAAATGCATAGTAAGCTGTCGAAGGCACTTGGAATAAAGGAAAATCAAACGCCAATTTCAAAATTTGGTTTTGCGCATGCGCAGTGCCAACTTTTTTATTTATGGAAGAATTTAAACGAAATTTGATACATAGGCACTTGGGAAAATCAAACGCCAGTTTCAAAATTTGGCTTTGCGCATGCGCAATGCCAACTTTTTTATCTATGGAACGATTTAACGATTTTAATCTTGATGTTAGTTTTGCTTTTATTTAAACTGTATATGTATGACATTTCATTTAATTGCTTCCATAAATATGAAAGTTGGCACTGCGCATGCGCAAAACCAAATTTTGAAACTGGCGTTAAATTTGCTTTTATTCCAAGTGCCCATGTATCAAACTTCATTTAAATACCTTCATAAATAAAAAGTTTGCAATTCAGTTTATAAATGGTCGAGATGCGAAAAGGGCATTGTGAATGTTGATCGATTAGGCTCAATTTTTGGAATTGCGTTTTATATAGCTAAATCTATACGCATATTGAATTTCATGCAATTCGGTTCATAACTCACAGAGATGTCAAAAGGGCCTTCCCTATTTTTTGGGCTACATTGCCAATTCACGAACTCCGATCTACAAATTTGATAAAGAATCCGTGTACTAAATTTTACCGTCATCGGTCCATTCGTTATCGAGATATCGTGCTAACGGACGAACTAGGGAATGCAATACCGGGATCCCGCGGGATTTGCGGGACTGAGGAATTTGTGCGGAATCCCGCAAATACCGGGATCCCGCGGGATTAACTTCTAACAATCCCGCAAATACCGGGATGAAGATTTTGCTGCGGGATTGCATTCCCTAGGACGGACAGACACCGCAAAATTATAAGCTCGCTAGGGCTCGTTCATAAAGCCATACTTCGCTTGCGATGACTGGTGATCAATCAAACTTGCTTGAATTTCAAACCATCGCCCAAAGTAGCATCGCATCGCATAAAATAAATGGAGGTTTGAATTTATCGCATCGCACAGCATTTCATCGCCCATCGCGCGATAGCCAGCTGTCTGAAAGTATATTAAAACGATCGTACGCCAGTATGGATTTTTTGAAATAACAAGCATTTACCCTACTTATTTTTCAAAACATTAAACCCATATTAAATAACAATTAGGTACCTATAGTAAATAATAGGTATTATTTCAATTTCATCCTATACAGATATCAGATATTAACTCATTGAGGACATTAGGAATAACCAGCCGCTATGTTTAACAATTTTCTACTAGTTACAACCTTTGCAAATGAATAAAAATGAATAAACAAAGCTACAACTTGTTTGTGAGATTGTCGTACTATAAAGTGGAGTTCATTCTCTACAAAGAATAAATGATAAACTTTTATCGCAGACGGTGTAACACTATACCTTTAGGTATTACCTATGTTATATAAATAAAAGATTTTTTTTCTCTCTTCTGCTATAGGGACGTTGCAGAAATCTTTCTAAGAATGAACTTTAATTTTAATGTTTGGGTTTGAAACTGTACTAGAAAGTTAATTTGGATTTAACACACTTGGCGGTGAAATCCAAATTTCGCGTAGCATATTTTTACATGGCGTGATATATCTGGAGTATTTT
>NW_022170403.1:39001970-39024776 GCF_008802855.1 Photinus pyralis
TAGCACAGATTAAAATACTCCAGATATATCACGCCATGTAAAAATATGCTACGCGAAATTTGGATTTCACCGCCAAGTGTGTTAAATCCAAATTAACTTTCTAGTACAGTTTCAAACCCAAACATTAAAATTAAAGTTCATTCTTAGAAAGATTTCTGCAACGTCCCTATAGCAGAAGAGAGAAAAAAAATCTTTTATTTATATAACATAGGTAATACCTAAAGGTATAGTGTTACACCGTCTGCGATAAAAGTTTATCATTTATTCTTTGTAGAGAATGAACTCCACTTTATAGTACGACAATCTCACAAACAAGTTGTAGCTTTGTTTATTCATTTGCAAAGGTTGTAACTAGTAGAAAATTGTTAAACATAGCGGCTGGTTATTCCTAATGTCCTCAATGAGTTAATATCTGATATCTGTATAGGATGAAATTGAAATAATACCTATTATTTACTATAGGTACCTAATTGTTATTTAATATGGGTTTAATGTTTTGAAAAATAAGTAGGGTAAATGCTTGTTATTTCAAAAAATCCATACTGGCGTACGATCGTTTTAATATACTTTCAGACAGCTGGCTATCGCGCGATGGGCGATGAAATGCTGTGCGATGCGATAAATTCAAACCTCCATTTATTTTATGCGATGCGATGCTACTTTGGGCGATGGTTTGAAATTCAAGCAAGTTTGATTGATCACCAGTCATCGCAAGCGAAGTATGGCTTTATGAACGAGCCCTAGCGAGCTTATAATTTTGCGGTGTCTGTCCGTCCTAGGGAATGCAATCCCGCAGCAAAATCTTCATCCCGGTATTTGCGGGATTGTTAGAAGTTAATCCCGCGGGATCCCGGTATTTGCGGGATTCCGCACAAATTCCTCAGTCCCGCAAATCCCGCGGGATCCCGGTATTGCATTCCCTAGTTCGTCCGTTAGCACGATATCTCGATAACGAATGGACCGATGACGGTAAAATTTAGTACACGGATTCTTTATCAAATTTGTAGATCGGAGTTCGTGAATTGGCAATGTAGCCCAAAAAATAGGGAAGGCCCTTTTGACATCTCTGTGAGTTATGAACCGAATTGCATGAAATTCAATATGCGTATAGATTTAGCTATATAAAACGCAATTCCAAAAATTGAGCCTAATCGATCAACATTCACAATGCCCTTTTCGCATCTCGACCATTTATAAACTGAATTGCAAACTTTTTATTTATGAAGGTATTTAAATGAAGTTTGATACATGGGCACTTGGAATAAAAGCAAATTTAACGCCAGTTTCAAAATTTGGTTTTGCGCATGCGCAGTGCCAACTTTCATATTTATGGAAGCAATTAAATGAAATGTCATACATATACAGTTTAAATAAAAGCAAAACTAACATCAAGATTAAAATCGTTAAATCGTTCCATAGATAAAAAAGTTGGCATTGCGCATGCGCAAAGCCAAATTTTGAAACTGGCGTTTGATTTTCCCAAGTGCCTATGTATCAAATTTCGTTTAAATTCTTCCATAAATAAAAAAGTTGGCACTGCGCATGCGCAAAACCAAATTTTGAAATTGGCGTTTGATTTTCCTTTATTCCAAGTGCCTTCGACAGCTTACTATGCATTTGTTCATAGTACAATATCATATGCGATCCTTGCTTGGGGACACAGACCACACTGGCGGTGTATTTTTAAGCTGCAACGTAGAGCAGTTCGACTGATAAGCAGAATAGGTTATAGAGAGGACTGCCAAAAGGAGTTTGTAAATCTTAAAATTCTAACTTTTCCAAGCATCTATGTTCTCGAGGCTGTTTGCTATGCAAAACGTAACATTTCAAAAAATTTACGTCAATGTGAAACACATGCACATGACACCCGAAATAAAACAAGTATTCGAAATGAATTTTACAGATTATGCAAATCCCAAGATGGTGTCCAGTACCAATCGAATTTCTTATTCAACTGTTTGCCATCAAACATACAACAACTACCATTTTGTAAAAAACCTGCTAGTCATGAACGCTTTTTATTATTTCGAAAATTATCTTATTTATTGTAAAAGAAATCTGTGATATTTTTCTGTTTGTATATTTTGTATTTTTTATTTGTATTATCTATTCAGTGTATGACAAGTGTAAGTGAAGCATCACATGAGCACAATAAAATATTATTATATTATATTATTATTATATCAAATTTCGTTTAAATTCTTCCATAAATAAAAAAGTTGGCACTGCGCATGCGCAAAACCAAATTTTGAAATTGGCGTTTGATTTTCCTTTATACCAAGTGCCTATGTATCAAATTTCATTCAAATACTTTTATAAGTAAAAAAGTTTGCAATTCGGTTTATAAATGGTCGAGATGCGAAAAGGGCACTGTGAATTTTGAATCGATTCCATTCAACTTTTGGCATTGCGTATTATATGGCTAAAGCTATGCCCATATTGAATTTCATGCAATTCAGTTCATAACTAACGGAGATGTAAAAGCGATTGAACATTTCTAAACAAAGTTATCGTTCACACGGACAGATAGATGGACAGACAGACAAAGGAACAGACGGAGAGACCAACCGGCAGGCGACAGATAGCAATGAAAAATTATAAACGATCTCTAGGATCGTTAATAAACGGCAAAAGTGTAAAATTATGGAACATGTAAAAAACGGTTTTTTGTTTTTTTTACAATAACTTTTTTTGTAAGCGGTACCGAAAAAATTCCTTCCTTGGTACAAGACTCGACACCATAACGAACCAAATAGCGAAAAAAGTAGAACAATAGCTCTTAAGATAAAGAACTAGTAGCGTTGCAAAATGAGCGGACGGACGGACAAAGTGGCCACAATAGCGCATCTTTTTTTTATTTTTGTGGAAATGCGCTAAAAATACGTCTTTATGAAAAGAAAAGGTGTCTGAACTGTTCAAGTGTTAAGCTTAAAGTGTCTTTTTTTATATACCTTAACGGTTAAGTAATGCGATTCCCTTTAAACCTTAATTCAAAGTTCGGCATCCCACAATAAATGGTTACACAATGCAAAAACGGAGGAGCTCCGTCTCAGCGAAAATGGCCCACCTCATTAAAATGTATTTTTGAATAAATGGTGTCATTCCGTTGTAATCTAATCCGTATCCGTAAAAAAATAACGAGAAAATTTATTTGCAAATATCCTAACTTTCGTAATTATAATATGCACCTTAGATGGGATATCCTGACCTTCAGATAAAGTGTTTTGACTTAATAGCGCGAGAGCTAGCAAACATTATACCACCTGACATTATTCCAAAGGTTCACTATTTTTATTTAAAAGTACTTTACATGCACATTCTTAAATCGGCCGTCTGCCGGGTTATATTGGCAGCGTTAGAGTAGGGCGCGCGCTCAAATTTGGAAAAAATATCGAGAAATCACACGATTTCTTCCAGGATGGGAGATGTCCCATTCGATGCACAATGTTGAGTTGTGTCTTTATCGAAAATGGCAGACGATCCAAGTGGCAGCGTTTGTCCAGCAGACGCCGTTAAAGATTGTCATTCCATCTCAGTTTAGCGCGTAAGGAGTAACTCTATAGAGCGAGACGTCTACAGTGTTCACGCTCACCTACGTTCTGGCCGCCGTAATTATAATTAAAAAATGTGCAGTATTTCATTAATATTTAATATTTTTTACGAAAATAGTATACCTATTATACAAAAAAAAAGACGCCTAATCTTCTTCATCACTGGTTTCGTGATATTGTGGATCTTCATCACGTTCATCTAAAAGTACCTACATTAATATCTTTAGTAAGAATATCTTTCAATTTTTCTGAAAATTGGGGCCCTACGTACCACCGTAGTGTACTTATACAAATTATTTTCAATAATTCAACCGTCGTTTTCAGGCTGGTTAAATTTAAGAGATTTTTGTGTGGCATGCCTCCAAATAGCACAAACCTGGTTTATTCTTTTAATTTTCATTAAAAGTACACCCGAGCATGGTGGTAGTGAGCTATACCATCGAATTGCCGTATTCGGTTAAATATTTTTTTGTTATTTTGTTTCAGTTTGTCTAAGAAAATTTCCTACCTGCAATATAATTATATTTTTAATAAACACTCGAAGTTGGGACATCCCACTTATACTTTTTTTATTTCAGTTTTTTTTCTTTTTCCGTATATTAGGCAAGCCAATTTTTCAACTGCTTTAATTTATTTTTTATCTACGATTTCAGAATCGCCGAAAGTTGAAAAATCTAGCATTCCTTTATCTTGTTCTAAAATTTTGAAGAGCTTCAGTTTGCTTTTCTTGCAAAAGCTGCGGTGTAACCACAAATAGTAATTGCATGAAAATCTGGCATAAGAATTACATAGTTCGGGGCCTAAAGTAAGAATGATCATTCAAGTGGATGTATTTAAAACTAAATAGATTTCATCGTAGGTAATGAGTTAATGACTATTTCCTATTAGGTATCTGTTTCAATCCAAATTGATAGATTTTTGGGCAATGAATGAATCTGTCGCCAAAGCTTTTATAATGACATTGTTATCTTCTGGAAGTTTGATAAATGAAAACATATTATAGTTCTTCTTTAATTTCTTGGAACATAAATCCAATTTCGTTACTATATTTTGTATCATATTCATATATCGTTACAATTTATTATTAATATATTATTAATTTTGTCCCCCAAAATAGTGGCATAATGATCTTAGCACCATTCCTGCACTAGAAATTCTACTAACGAGGATTTGAATTTATCTGTTCTAGTGCCTTCAATAAATCTGTAGGTTGTATCTGGTCAGGTCCGGTATGCTTATTCGGCATCTCTGCCAAAAATTGCCCGAGTCTCTGGCACGGAATCTTTCGGTAATAGACGGATTTTATTTATTTGAGTAATAATACGGAAAAAGAAAAAAAACTGAAATAAAAAAAGCGAGGTAAGTATAAGTGGGATGTCCCAACTTCGAGTGTTTATTAAAAATATAATTATATTGCAGGTAGGAAATTTTCTTAGACAAACTGAAACAAAATAACAAAAAAATATTTAACCGAATACGGCAATTCGATGGTATAGCTCACTACCACCATGCTCGGGTGTACTTTTAATGAAAATTAAAAGAATAAACCAGGTTTGTGCTATTTGGAGGCATGCCACACAAAAATCTCTTAAATTTAACCAGCCTGAAAACGACGGTTGAATTATTGAAAGATATTCTTACTAAAGATATTAATGTAGGTACTTTTAGATGAACGTGATGAAGATCCACAATATCACGAAACCAGTGATGAAGAAGATTAGGCGTCTTTTTTTTGTATAATAGGTACTTATTTTCGTAAAAAATATTAAATATTGATGAAATACTGCACATTTTTTAATTATAATTACGGCGGCCAGAACGTAGGTGAGCCTGAACACTGTAGACGTCTCGCTCTATAGAGTTACTCCTTACGCGCTAAACTGAGATGGAATGACAATCTTTAACGGCGTCTGCTGGACAAACGCTGCCACTTGGATCGTCTGCCATTTTCGATAAAGATACAACTCAACATTGTGCATCGAATGGGACATCTCCCATCCTGGAAGAAATCGTGTGATTTCTCGATATTTTTTCCAAATTTGAGCGCGCGCCCTACTCTAACGCTGCCAATATAACCCGGCAGACGGCCGATTTAAGAATGTGCATGTAAAGTACTTTTAAATAAAAATAGTGAACCTTTGGAATAATGTCAGGTGGTATAATGTTTGCTAGCTCTCGGACTATAGGAAATATGATATTCTTTTCTTTAAATCATTTAAATTACGCATGCCTTCTCATATTTATTTAACAGTATTACAGTACAGTTCGTTTACGATGAAAAAAGTGCATTTACGAGCTAAGCATTTGAACATTTTACGGCAGTAGCGCTAGCAGACGGATGTTTTTTCAGCGCAAACATTTCGTATATCTCATGAGCCGTCTGTAGTATTTTGTTTCTGTGGCTCTAGTAGGTATACGAATTCACGTAAACTGGGACCGATTTATTTGTGCACAATGCTGCATGGTTATAAAAAAAGCTGATTCGAGAAATTTAGTTATCAAATGTGAATGTGGAAATGATGTAGCTGCCAACAGTGCCAACTGCCAACAATTCCACTACTGGACTGTTCTGAGGTTCATTTAAATTTGGGTAAATTTCGCCAACTTTTTTTATACCTTGGCAGCATTGTGCACACAGCAAATAAAATTAAGTAATTAACACATCGGTTCCAGTTCACGTGAATTCGTATTCTGCCAACGCGGCGGCAAATGTGTTGGTACGTTTTTTCTCTTCTCGCTGACCGTTGGTTTTCACAATTCAAATGCTTGCAACGGACAATATTTTGCCTTCAAATTTTGATCGTTTTTTAATAACAAAATCTCCCGCTTTCAGTAAAAATGTGGAACCTGCCTATTGTACTGCCTGTGAATAGAATGTATGAAATTGCATTCCTTCAAGGACAAGGACTGCAAGCTTCGTTCGTCTAAATGTATTATTATTTACATTACAAATTTACGCAATGCTTCTTAAGGGATCTATTTTTAGAACATTCCAATCCTATTTATAAAACCATTCCAATGATAACACAAAAACATCCCGAGTTCCTGACATCTAACGATTAAAAAGGAAAATATTCGAATGGTCAAAATAAATTGTTTGTAATGCTGCCATCTAATGTCAATGTAACGCTCCACTTTCGATCGCCCACGGACTTTCAAACGATCGAACTGCCCCTAGCGGCGGCCAGTTGGCACATGGTCACAAACTGTTATATGGGATCGGCGCTTCTGATAGTTATAAATTCAATGATAATATACTTGTGTTGATTCGTGAGACTAGTTCTCTAGTCACAGTCACTAGTCTAATGGAACGATATCGAGAGGTAGACGTCGTCTAGTATAAAAACAGCCGCAGGTAGCCGCCCACTGCCAAACATGTCTTTTTTTCCAATGGGCTAGATAGTGATGAAAATATAATAGCATAATTTGATACACCTCACAGGCGACCAGATTTGCAGTGGGCGGCCACCTGCGATTACTGACGTGACTGTCTATAGGTATGTGTACCTGTACAATCTTCGAACAAATTAGTGGCACTGTATTTGCACTTCTTCGCAAACTTGGACGTACCCAGTATTCGATGCTTACGGCGTTTAGACGGGAAATTATAAAGTGAGCACCTGCCAAAATAAGCTTATCATCATCGTTCTTCATGGCAGTCTTGATGTGGCAAGTTTCGCCTATTTTTCTGAATGTCAACAAAAGTTGATGACATGTTACCGACTAATGTTGCTTTGGTGGAGTTCTGTTGGTATTAAGCAAAAATTAGTTCTCACTTACATCCGTATTTCAGAAGTAACATTTAATTTTTTGCAATAATAGGTAGTTTTAATTACGTGCACTACAAAGCTTAATTTCGCAACGCCCGCCACTAACTAGTAAGGTAATATAGAAGGAAGGAAACATACTAGATTTGGTGGATTAGTACTTTAATGAGGGTAGAATGCGAACGTAATTAATTAAGCATAAAAACAATATTTCGGAAGGCACGAACACAAATCTAGCGCTTGTCATGTAATTTTATGATTGGTTGGGATTAAATTATTGTCGCTCGTCTAATGGAAACCCTTCAAGATTACCGATTCTCCACTTTAAAAAATTATAAATTAAGTAGACATAAATGTGACATAGAAAATTGAAGACGGGTGTTTACAGCGTGTAATTTGCATTCATGTTTAGTACTGCACAAATGTAATTACCGAAGTTTCGTTTTCGTTCTCGTTTACATGGCGCACACGATTACTAGTCCCTTGTACCTAGATGTAATAATGGAATAAACGAAAAGTTGACAGAATATTCACTTAACAATATAAATACCTACTCCTAGGAAGGAAGGATACTTAAATTTACCGCGTATGAAATGCGAAAAAATAAGATGTTGTATTTGGTTACAAAGTTGCCGCATAAATATCGAAAACGCTCAATGAGCGAAAATAACGCACATAATGCGATTGACCAAACACCGAAATTAAGTATTGTTGTGTGTTATGGTCGTGAACTTAAGCCCAAAACGCGTTTAGGTCATTTTAGAAGGAACCACAATGCGAAATGGATCGTTTCAATCAATCGAGCCCGGATTTTTAGCGTATTTTTCTCAAAATGAAAAATCGCCATTGGCTGCACTTTGTCGTCCGTCCGTCCGTTCATCACACATACTCCTTCTACACTACTAAACCGATTTTGGCGATATAGGGCTTATTTGAAAGGGCTTGGTCCGTACATATACCGATATTTTTTGGTTTTGCGCATGCTCAGTGTCAAAAATTTGGTTTAACGCATGTGCAATGTTAACTTTTTTATTTATAATAGCTATTTATGTTACAAGTACATAATCTATGACTTTATTGGACGAGACGAGATAATAAAGTCTGATTATGTACGAGTAACATACTTGTTACAATGTAGTTCTTGTATGTATTGAAAATTTGCTGAAATTTGGTATACCTCTCGCCAGGAAAGATTGCCGGTCACAGAACACTTGATCCCGGTCTACAAATCTATGTTTTTCTAAAGATGTGAGCGACTTCCGGGAAAGATGTCAATGTTAAACAAAAAGACTTTTCGGTCAACATTGGCACGAACGTATTCCGGAAGTCGCTCGCATCTTAAGAAAAATAAAGATTACAAATCGACACAAGGTGTGCTGTGACCGGCAATCTTTCCTGGCGAGAGTTATATAGATTTCACTATTTAATAATCAGAAAACACATAATGCGCCTTTTGTGTTGTCATAGATACGTGTTGTTTGGAAAAAAATCTGTTGATGTGTATAGTGTCAATTTCGTTGGGTGGGTATTAACTAATTCTCTGTACCTAATTATGAATCCAGAAGAAATTGATGGGTCCAACAGTATGCAACAATTAGCCTGCAATGCCAGAGAGATGCCTTTACCAAGCAAATCAAAAACTGTATACGAGGCGGCATACAGGGAATACAGAAGGTGGTGCTTGGGGAAGAAAATCAATTGCACCACGGAAGACTGTATATTGGCGTACTTTAATAGTGAGTTGGTCTCCTATAAAAGTTCTTCTTTATGAAGTAAGTACTCGATGTTACGATCGACAATTAATTTAAATGAGGGAGTGGATATAAGCAAATTTCACAGCCTAACTCCTTACCTCAAAAGAAAAAGAGAAGGTCATAAAGCTAAGAAGTCTTTGACGTTGGACAGAGAAAATGTGAATACGTTTTTAGTGATAGCTAGTAACAATGATTATTTGTTAAACAAGAGACCACGAATATTGAAGATCATAAAACTCACTTTGTAGTCAAACTTGTGGAAACGAAAACAAAGACGGATCGATCCTTCATGATTGTTCCGGGAAATCTTGAAAATTTGGATTTGTTAGACTTAATTCGAAAATACCTCATCGCAGGTTTTTCTTGAACTACGTGAAAGAGAAATGCACGGTGCGACCAATAGGGGTACACAAAATTGCAAATGTATTGTGGCCAAATTTTTAAAGTTAGAAAATCCATCGGCGTACACGAGTCATTGCTTTCGTCTTACATCGGCCAGTATTCTGGCAAATGCCTTAGAGACCACAGAAATATTGCATCAAAATGGTACATTGGGAATTAACATTACCAACAATAACAACTGTGTTATTAACATTAATTCAGTATAATAAAATTATTGAAATGATATACCGGGTGATTCATTAGAAGTGATGATCGCTTGAATTTCGCGCGTAAAGTTTTAGTATTTTTTGCATTATTAGATTGACGGTTTGAATTTCGTTAGTAATTTTTTTCTGTCATGACTGTCATTTAAGAAACCAGTGTCGCCGTTAATTGTTGTGTGCCATTTGCGGTTTATTACTTTTTTCATTTTGAACAATTTTTAGAGTTGATGCACTAAAATATGTAAGAAACGTGACTGTGTTTAGTGTTAGTTTATAATTTGTGGTAAAACAGAAGCGGTATTTCTAGATTATAAATAAGTAAACGATTTACTGAAAGCATGATGATACACCATTGCAATTAAATAAATGATCATCAGTTAGTACCAACTTCATATTTTTTTTGATTTGCGGGAAATTCAAACTGTCCTCACTTCTAATGAATCACCCGGTAGATATGTGTTCTTAAAATTATAACATAACATATGTGTCTTTAAAATAAACATCACAAAAAATTGTTTAGCCCTCCAACAGCAGTTACAAATTCATCGTGACTATATACCCCCGCGTCTGTTAAAAACGACTTGATTGTATTCCTGAAATTCTTCGGGGGTAATGCTCTAATTGTCGTTGGAAGTTTGTTGTACAAGAGTTGGGACTGATATTTTTTCCCATTTTGTGATTTTTCAATCTGCAAAAATTTATTCTAACATCTTCCTTGCATCTAGTATTATGAGCTCGATTATGAGTATGGTAGTCGGATTGATGTCGGTATTCTTGTATGTGCTTTTTTGCGAAGCAAACACTTTCAAGGATGTACCTACATTCCAGGAAAGGTTAATATATGCAGAGCCTTGAAGGCATCTCGACAGTCGTCCCGATACCCTAGTCCTGCAATTACTCGAACAACACGACGCTGCATCTTGAAGACGTGTGACCAAGATGATGAGTGACATCATAATGCTGTGGATTAGGACGTAGTAGGCATTCATGAGGACAATTTTTGAGGTGTTTTGTACTAAGCGCCGGAGGAGGTTTTAAGGAAAATATTACGTTTTCCGTTTTTTTGTTCGTTCAAACTTAGTTCATTTGACGTACACCACTGCTTTATGGCACTGATTGCGGTTTGTGCTTGATTGATGACAACGCTTAAGTCTCGATTTCAGCAAAATACTGTAGTGTCGTTAGCATATAGATCACAGCCCATATCCAGGTGAAGATTTTTCGGTAGATCATTTGCGTATATAAGAAATAGCAGAGGTCCGAGTATAGAACCCTGCGATACACCATTTTGTATTGGAAGTCGATCAGATATGCTGTTGTCGAAGAAAACATGTTGCATTCTGTTTTTGAGATATGATCGAATGAGTGCAATGCTGGAGTCGTTGAAGTAAGTATTCTTCAACTTCTTCAACAAGATGTCGTGGGATACTCGATCAAAGGCTTTTGATAAGTCTAGCAAAGTGGCCACGGAATGTTCTACCTTTTCAAAGGATTCTAATGTACGATCTATAAAATAGTTCAACGCATCCGCTGTGCTTCTGTTTTTCCTAAATCTAAATTGTAAATTGCAAAATAAGGTATTTGTTTCGAAATGTTTACTTATCTGAAGATAAATAACTTTTTCAATTATTTTAGAAATGACTGGTAGGATAGATATGGGTCTATAGTTTTGTATCTCGTTGATGTCTCCATTGAGTATAACCAAAGCCACTTTTAACATGTCTGAAAAAATTTCCGAATTAATTATGATGTTTATCATAGTTGTTAGGGGACCCACAAGTGAATTTATATTGGTTTTTAATAGTTTAGATGACATGTCATATAGACATCTCTAGATGAACTATTTTACTGCCTCTAAGTTTGAACGTGTGTATCGGAGCCACTTCTTGACCCTGCTGGGCATCCAATGCAGCCGTAGTTTGGCTGGTGTGTTTCGCAATGTTTGTTAAGTATATGTTGGCTGATAAGTTTGTACTGACGTTTGGGTTCTTAGTTTGTCGGTGTACATTTATAACGTTCCAAATAGCTTTAGTTTTGTTTGTAGAGTTATTTATAACATTTGCACGTAGCTTAGCAGATTTTATCTCATTTTTGTAAAATGTTTTTTGTTTCTTGTAACGAGCGATCAAAAATGACTTGCTGGCGAGTCGCCTTTGGAAGTTCAAGTTAAATACGATTTCCTATGTAAACAAAAATTCCAAAGGTGACTCGACAGCAACTCATTTTTGATCGCATTGTACAGGTTGCGTATTTCTGGTATGTCGTATTGCATATGTAAGTGCTTTAAGAATTGTAGCACATCACGTTGATTTTTGAGATCCTCTTCTTCTCTACTTCTCTACCGTGGTATATATACTATTTTTTTCACTACTAGCCCTTGAAGTCCTCTAAATTAACATATTATATTGATAAGAAAGTAAACGGTTAGACAGAATTATTCATTTATTAATTTAACATTTCAATCAAGTGCGTGCGGAAGTACTAGTCAAACAGGCCGTATTTTGTTCGTCATTGAGGTATTTTCAGAGTAATTTCGTTCGAATTTGTTCAAAATGTGATAATTTTAGGTATGTAATTTCTCTGGAAATAGCGGATGGAGGCAATTATTCGTTTTAGAGAAATTGTCTAAACGTTTATTGAGCGAAATTTCGGGTTGTGTTGTCTAAAAGTGACAGCGTGACAGTTCTGATTATTGACTACTAGTTAATAATGTCCACATTATTAACCACTTTGAACAATTGCCGAGAAAGCCTACTTTACAAGTGGAAAAAAGGTTAATAATCATGTCATCAGATGCTAGTAGTGAAAAAAACCCTTTTTTTTGTCAGCGGACGATGACTTGTGCATTGGAAGGTGGGGTAGTTTAAACGTGCTCTCCCCACAACACAATAATCGCGCCTGTCCTGCTAGTGAATGCACGACTCAGCTCCGCTCATGTGTCTCCGTCTTCCTTCCTTAAACGCCGACTATGTGACTCAGTGGTAGAGAGTTGCGCTACATAACCGAAAGGCGGGTGTTCGAACCTGTGGTGAGGTAAGATTTTTCATCTGTGGCAAAGATAGTTTCGAGCATTCTGTCGGCTACTCCGAATTAGGGTTCCTGCAGTTTTCCTAATTCTTAAGGTAAATAGCAGAGTAGGATAGAACAACTTAAGACCTGTTGAGGGCCCAGAACAAGACGGACAATAAATAAATAAATAAATAAATAATAAATAAAACGCCCTACATACGGTACAAACGTAAACGATAAGTCGAACACACATGTTGGCCATTATTAATAGGTGAACAGAAGTACAGTGACGTCAAAAGTGAAAAAAACAGCCTGTACAAGTTTATAAATTCGTCCCAAAAATATTTATATTTAGAATCTGTTAATAAAGGTGAATACACAAAATAATATACACGTCTTTCCAACAAAGAAACAATGGTCAATGACCATAATTCTTTAATCATAGGTAATTGATATTATTAAATCAAACTGGTTGCGGTTCGTGCATACCATCCAACTTAAAAGGTCAGGAACCGCCACTTCTAATACTGCAGACAAAATCAACACAACAAAATCGCTTTTTAGGGGAATTTTTGAAGTAAAAAAATTTCTCTAATGTGATTCTATTTTCCGTCCCTCTGGCGGTCTGTTTATGTATTTATTTATTTATTTAGTTAGTTATATATTTCTTTATTTACCTTTATTTATTCTTCGTATCTTGTTTAATTTTTATAGTTATGTATCAAACTAGTATATTGCTACAGAAAAATAAACATGTTGTCTGTCATTCTCACGTTGATATAGTCATTATATCCACCATAGAATCACGACACAGAAATACCTACATTTGAATTCGCGAAGGGCGAGCACTGCGTCACTAGTTTGTGAACCATCTCTTTCTCGCTGAAGTGTTGACATGTGATAGAGAATTAAAAAAATTGTTCAAAATTGGTTCACAAACTAGTGACGCAGGGCTCGCCTTGTGTGAATTCACTGTACTGCTGTCACTTTTACGCAAGAAACTGACTGGTAAGATTTTCTGATTTAAAAATTCGAAGACTTAATAATTAACTAAACCTTTAAAAATAGCAATATTTCTTAGCATCATTAGCTTTACTCCCATTCTTCCTTGGTGCTTCGTTAAAACTTCCAGTGACCATAGTATATGTAACTGCTTTAATACCGACAGCAATGTAAATTACAGCTTGTGCTAAATTCCTGAAAATTTTATTTGATGGGAAGGGAAATACAACCACATATTATACGATCTTTACGGCCGGTAACTTTACGCCACGCCCGCCACACCAAAAAAACTCATATTTATTGTAAAACTCGAGTTTACAGGTAGAGCAGCCCTTGCTTATTATGATAAATTAATGAAATATTTGTAATTTTTTGAACGGCCCAATTCCGTAAAATATGTACACAAAAAATGGAAAATGTAAATGTATAAATATGCTATATTTTGCAGGGTTATGTGGTTTTTATCCTTCATTGTATCAGAAAGTGTGCAGCATTTAAATTTCTATTGGGTTCTTTACGACATACCATTCTGTATTCAAAAGATATTTAATTTGCATATAGAACAAAATAAAATTTTTTTACTGCCATATTTGAGGGCCTTAATTGAAAATTAAGTTGTTAATTTATTCTTTCCTTGTAGCTCCGTTCTGGACGAAAATTCGAAAGTTTGGTCGTGTATTACATTTGATCATCAATAAATACTAATCCGTGTCGCTTTGAAGCGTCACATTTCCATTTCACACATGGCTATTCCTGTAAATCCATTAAAATGCTATGGGTAGTGAGTGAATTTATTTCCATTCGCAAAACACGTTGATGTTGCGAGTTTTAAGCACACAGTTCGTAAAATATTGTTCTCGTGATTAACAAAAATATAGGCCAAAGTGCTTGATTAAGCGCAGATTTCCGCAAACGTGTTTTTAAAAACCAACCAGCTACAACTTTGTATCTGAATATGCAATATACCTACATAGGGCTCATGTAACTAAATAAAAAAACTCTATAGGGATAATCCGGTTTACCTCACATTTTAACTAACGGTAACAAATACATTTACCATTTATAGAGCGAGCTTTGAAAGTCATCAAATACGGCAACTATAGGGTGTAATCGTAGGGGGGGGGGGGGAACGCAATTAATTTCCGTAATTCAAAACAGAAAATGAGTCCAAGGCAAAACGTCATTATAACAATAAAGAAGAAATAAGCCAAACACGTATACAGCCAAAAATTTGTTTGGCCAGTCCTCAGAACGCGGATAGCTTTTGGTTACATATAAGACTAGATATACTTCCTGTGATGCAGGACGGGTTCAACTGATATAGACTTATAGAAATTAATGTAGGTAGGTCTGTCTGTCTGTAACTTATTTTAAAGTAAGATCCTTTACGCCATCTATGTTTTTTAGTTCTTTCTTTTGCCGCTAGGGGTCATCTGAATGATTTTTGTATTGTCTATTATAATACTTCTTTCTTTTTTTTTTCTCTTTCTGGTTTGCTGTTCCATTGAATAGTTTGCTGTTCCATTGAATACGCTTAGCTTGCTTTGAAAAACATTTTTCAAAATCGGCTAGGGAATGCCCGAAAACCTATTCAAAGATGTGCCACCCATCTTTGTAACTGTTATGGTTGCTGAGACACACATTAAACAAGAAATCCAAATTTCACCACTTCTTTAGGGGTGGCTCCCAAAAGAAGCACGTTGGACCCTCGGTTTATTTGGAAAAAGTGCTTGTCTTGATCCCCTCTATCACCCAATTTTTTTTTACTTGCGGTCATGTAACACCCTGTATGTTTTTGATATCTCGAGCGCCCTGTGTAATGACTGTTGATACAAAATATCAACTCAAACTAACTACAATATTTATTATTTTTTATTTTATATATTTTTATTTTAGGGAGTACTCTGTCCCACGCCCATTTGCCCTCGCGCCCTTGTGTCTCGTGCCCTTTGGGCGGCGCCCTAATGTCCTAGACCGATTTTATTTTATTTATAGTGCTGTGTGTACCGGTCCGTAAGACGAAATAAGTCAAACACGTATACAGCCAAAAATTTGTTTGGCCAGTCCTCAGCCGAAATAACCGAAATAACACAGCAATAGTATTATACCTATCTTACTGAATTAACGTAAATAAATACTATACAGGGTGGTGACTTGCGTAACGCATCATAGGGATTTCAATGTAAAATTCATAACATGCGATTATTGGCTCCCCAAATTATTTTAGAGTAAAAATGTATTAAGGTTTTTTGTAGGGAAAAATTTTTTACGTCAATCAACCCTATTAGTTTTCAATTTTTTGCATAATAAAGACGGAAAATTGGAAAATAAAACCCCCATCTTTTTCAATAATCTGCGATGCCATGGAATTTTCTAAAACAAACAGATATCCAGTTATCAATTAGCAGCAGTTCGAAATGGCTTTTATGATCGACTTGGTTACTGTATTGCAGTTAATGGTGACTTATTCGAACGTTTATTGTAAATTGTTATATTAGGGAACCGTTTTTAGTAATTTGGTCTTTCTTTCTGTTGAATTCGCTGTTCTAAATATAATACTTTTTGATAGAATTTGATTTGTTTTATAGCGGACATTCCATGGCATGACGGATATTGGCGTAGTTTTTGTATTGTAAAATTCCATGGCATCACAGATTATTGAAAAAGATGGGGGTTTTATTTCCAATTTTCCGTCTTTATTATGCAAAAAATTGAAAACTATAATAGAGTTGATTGACGTCAAAAAAATTTTCCTACAAAAAACCTTAATACATTTTTGCTCTAAAATAATTTGGGGAGCCAATAATCGCATGTTATGAATTTTACATTGAAATCCCTATGTTGCGTTACGCAAGTCACCACCCTGTATAGGTATCCTGCATTCATCCAAAGCGACTTGATGCAATTTTTTTCTTTCCTTGAACTTTTGCAGATGCAGAGGCAGAGGTCATTTTTGATATGCGACCGGATAACCACCAATTGATCGTATCTCGCCAAATACAAGAGATATTAAGGTGACCCTCGTATCTCGAACACAGTGTATACCTGATCTTTACCAGATATTTTGTATATTCCCGATTTATCCTTTATCAATACCTACGAAATCTTGAGAGTAGGTACCTAAAAGTTTTTGTATACTTGTAGTAATAAAGCACAGCAAGGAAGTTAATTTTTCGTACACATTATGAATTTCATCAAAGAGGTTCACCGTAAGGCGTTCCATCCCCTTACATTAACCACTACATTACAGTTTAATTAGTTCGATGTCAGGCATTTTAATCGATTTTGCAATTTTATTGAACACGTTTAGGTACGTATTATAAAACTATATAGGTATACTAAAGTGAAAATAAGAAAGTAGTTATTAGTGTGCACTCAAGCGATGTGATGAAGTCTGAGAGTTGCATATACTGTGCAGATATATAAAATTACTTCTTTTCCCCAGTGGTCTGACATTACCTGGTAATTCATTGATCAGTGACTCCTTTTCGAAGCGAATGAGGTAACGTTCAAGTTGAGCTTAGATCGAGATGAGCGGATTTGAATATCAACTGCAATGTACGTTTTTGTTCCTTGAAATATTGCGTGCTCTCGACGATTGTTTGCACCAATCAATTCGAACAGTATAAACACTGCTACACCGCAGATAGTACGAAGTTTGATATTTGTGTACGTATCATGTTATTACAGCGTAACCGTAAAGAGATTACTTTGTATAGGAAATTAGTTTAACATCTACTGCCTAAACTACAAACTATAATACTATAATACCAATTAGGTGTAAGATAGTTTAAGAAAAACAGATTCCATGTTTAATCTAGGACTAGGATGATATCAAACAATTGACGAAGAAATAGTTTTCTATCAGCTGTAGCCAGCAGTAGCTCCCCACAGTTTAATTGAATAAGTCATTAAATTCTACTCGGAATTAAAATGTTTTTATTTCGTCGTGCAAAGTTTCTTCCCTACATTTGTATAAGTTTGGTAAACTATTGCTGTGTAACTTAGCTGGTCATCCAGTATGATCACACGTAAACATACAAAATGCTGAAATACCACGTAGAATTTCAGGGCGACTACTAAATGAGGCTGTCACACCACTTTTCGTCATTGAAAACGACTAGATAAAGTTAAAATTTGGTTGACCAATGACTTCTCAAAATTGTTGTTTGACTAATAACCATTCGATTTGCCTAAATTTACAAGAGGCAATTGGGACGTTTAGAAGAAATATATACATTGGCGGTGTTAACACTTTAAAAACGAATATCTCGAAAACGGTTTGTCGGAAGAAAAAAGTCTCGGTGAACTCGAGGCAAATACCTGTCGGAAGAAGGTACTCATAAAAGGCAAATGGAACGTCAGGACGAGACATATCTATTAGTGATGTGATCATGCATTTCTATAAAGATTCTGCGACTAAATCTGGAGCAATTTACATAATTCATATTTGATGTCACTTACCTACACAACGACGCGAGCCGCATAGCTAAAGAGTTAAAAAGTAATCGTAAACGATTTACAAAAAGCGCATTTCCACTTGCATTCATTTCCCATTTGTAAGATGCAACTTCTCTTAAAATCGTAAAAATCTGGCCACAAATAAGAAAGATAGCGGTGCATATGTGCAATCCGTTTTTGACGTGCTAATTCAATTTCAGTTTATAAGAAGAATTTCATTTCAATGCTTTCATAAATAACAAAGTTGGCACTGCGCATGCGCAAAACCAAATTTGGAAATTGGCGTTTGATTTTCCTTTATTCCAAGTGCCTATGTATCAAATTTCATTCAAATACTTTTATAAATAAGAAAGTTTGCAATTCGGTTTAAATATGGTTGAGATGCGAAAAGGGCACCTGTGAATTTTGAATCTATTCGACTCAACTTTTGGTATTGCGTATTATATGGCTGAAGCTATGCCCATATTGAATTTCATGCAATTCAGTTCATAACTAACGGAGATATCACAGCGATCGGACATTTCTAAACAAAGTTACCGTTCACACGGACATATAGATGGACAGACAGACAAAGGTACAGTCGGACAGACCAACAGACAGACAACAGACAGCAATAAAAAATTTTAAACGACCCATAGGATCGTTAATAAACGGCAAAAGTGTAAAATTATGGAACATGTAAAAAACGGTTTTTTTTGTTTTTTTTTTTACAATAATGTAAGAACCATATTTTAGGGTAGTCCTTAATAACGAAAAAGTAAAACGTCAACGCAACCCCTATTTGATAAATGTGGCAAGCTGACTGGTCAAGTATGCGCGATTCTGCACATATGGGTGCAAGGGTCTTAAGGGATCGTGTTAAAGCAGTTAAGTTGCGTACGCGCTCTGGTCACGATCGTATAAGGGATGCTAAGTAGAGCATCGGACGTATTAGTGAGTTTGGTGTAATAGCCCTTTAATGTGAGTGTCTCCCACGTGTAGGTGGGGAGTGTCTCCCACGTGTAGGTGGTGAGTGTCTTGGGCAGGCCATCGTGTTGGTCGTGCATTGTTGTTGGGCTATGGTAAAACCCCTGGCAGATATCCGGATATATTCCTAGGCTTTTAGAGTGCATTATGTGCATGTGCCTATGACGCGGTCCCGCGGGTAGCTCCCGTTGATTATACCGCTGAGTGATCTACTCGCTCGAGTAGATCATGGTGTCGACCCAATACGAAACATAAAGGCTTCATTGTTAACACAAACAGTTCGGGGGTGAGCTCGACCTGGATGTCGTTCCCAGGTAGGGCAATGAGTGACATAGATCGACGTTACTGATCTATTGGCCGAGGGTCCTAGTCAGAGGGCCAAGGCGGGATGTGTATCCTAAATAATACACGTGCGCGCGGCGTAACCCTTTCCCAAATAGGTATGAGCTCCATCTTAACCCTTCAGGAAGTCATCCTCAACGACGCATTCAACCCCAATCGCCAGCCGGAGTGTTCGGAGATCCAGGAGCGCTTAGTGCCAGTTCGGGGCTAACGCCCCCCGGTGAGTTACTTAATTAATTGGCGAGGATTGCGGTTAAGCAGTCGCGATATTTGTTTACATGACCCTTGAGCGCGGGAGACGACCAGTCAGACTGAATGCTGCCATGCCAACCCCTTACGCGTAGATTACAGAGGGACGTTTCTAATGAATGGTGAGTTTACAGTAGATTTGTCGCATCTTAATAATGAGTTCTGACCAACAATTGGCTCCAATTTAATTACCGATTTCCCTTGTTGATATATAAAATACCCCCCTCATTACAATAATAATAATAAAAGTAAAACAATAGCTCTTAAGATAAAGAACTAGTAGGGTCTCAACGAACGCGCGGACGGACGGACGGATAAAGTGTCGACAATAGCGCATTTTTTTGTGGAAATGCGCTAAAAAGGGGATTTTTAATTGCTAACATAATAATTAATGTTGTTAAAAGCAATAACGCATCACAAACTCAAGCCATTCCCAAAGAGGTGAGATCCCTTGTGAAAGAATCGTAAAATGGTTTACTGGTTCATGAAACACTGGGGAATGCAACGCAAAACAAATACTCGCGCGTGCGAGAAATGATTCTAAGCACCCCTACCCTGTTAAAAAACGAAACCCGGACAACCAATTTACTGAACCTTCACAAAGCTCCTAGATGCCGGTATGAACAGAGCAGCAAGGTTGTCATGAGGCATTAGGGTATAGTTAAGCTTATTTCACTACAGCTTGTGCTTCTAAATAAATAGGTACACTCGAAAATGTAGTTCTAATGATAGCATTAACTTTTTCCGATTTTATAAAAAACTTTCGATAAGCTCACAATGGAATGGCGCCCTTCTCATCATTTTCCTTGGGCTACGCTCATCTCACCCGATAGTCAATGTTATTTAGAGCGATATTACCAGGCTTCCTTTTACGCTCTTAAAATAATTTTCATCTTTATTGGCTTGTTTGTTATATATCCATTTCCTTCCTTTATTTAATTCCGGACTATTGCGCTATTTCGATTGTGCAGTTCATATTTATTATTATATTTGTCTTATTATTCGATTGATTATTTATTATAGCAAAATTTGCAATATCAATTGTTGTTTACGTATATTTTGTATACAATATAGCTTGTTTCGGCCGTCTTTTTATTTTTTTCAGTCAAGATCTTGTAAACACGCACAACCCCTGCGTGATGCAATTTTATTTTCTCCTAGGGGTGAAATTTAAACACCTTTAGCAAGGCGCGCGTTTTCGGGGATGGTCGACTTCGGGCGCCCAAATGTTACCTTCCGCTGCGAATGTTGTCGTACGGTTTAAAGTTTCATAAAGCTCGAATTGCGGTCTCTCTTTCTCGTATCGTAAATAGAAGCTCGAGCTGTGAGAAGTACCCCAAAAATTGAGTACTATTTTGCGAAGGATTTTTACCGTGTATTTTATATGACCACACAAAAATGCGCTGAAATCTCGCACAAGGACTTTGATTATTTCTTCCATTGCATCATTTACAAACATAACCTTTAAATTTAGGATACATTTCCAAAATATCTTAAGACTCACTGTATTTCTCCGACATTCAATGGCTTTCCATATTTATTATTAGTTAGCCATGCTACTGACGCAACCTTCCTGCACTTCTCTTATTTGCTTCTTGTTGCGGTGCAAAAAGATCAACCTACTTTCTCCTTCCTACTCATGTAGTCCTAGAGTCTTGAAGGTATATGGCCTTCAATTATGTTTGCCAACTATCTCCCTTAACCCTTATAGAAATCGAGAGGTTAGAGAGAGAAGACCTGGTTTTACCCTCCATGGTAATCCAATGAAAGGTCTCAACGAAACGAATTAATAATTTCTACTAACCACACCTCTCCTTCTCAAGCCCTTATTGTGATGGGTTATAATCCTTATCTCAAGAGCGGATAGTAGAAGAGTGATTGGAATGTCTGGTAGAATCACATCCATTGATGATGCCAAAACTTTAAGTGAGAATATCTCGAAAGCCGTGTATCGGAGAACAAACGTAAAAATCAATCTACTGGACAAGCTATATCCGTTGGTGAGGTTGAAAACAAAGTGCCGGAGAAGGTTTTTCTCAACTGGCGTGGCGATGTGAAAATGTAAATATCTTGAAAATGGACCATCAGAGAACTCCTATAAGAGCTTGATTTTTCTTACATGGTGTAGCTTAGAATTTGAATATGTGCCAGGCCTTTAAGCGTTTCTTGGTAAAGTGTTATCAAGAAGCTAAACATCAATCAATATAGCATGCCACTACCACTACGTTATAACCAAATAATTTACGGTATTTTGCTTATAAAAGCGCGCATTATCTGCACAATCTTGGTGCAAAAATTATACTTGTTTTTTTAATATTCGATTCTCTTGACTCTGACCAGCACTCTAGAACTCCTGTAATATCTAATTATTGGCAGGCAGTTTTTTTTTGTTTTTGGGTTACACTAACCTCCGTATGTTGAGTAGTAAATACTCTATTTTAATTAATCCTCAATACGAAAGTATGTACGTCCGGCAGGATGAAATTTTCGGACATCCTAATTAAGATGGACAAGGGCGGTTTCCTTTTTATGTAATTAACATTTATAATTAAATTTTATTATTTGTCGTTGGTCTATGTGAAGGCATGGAGATTATTGTGCTAAACGAGAAAGCGGTTAAGGTTGTTTTTGTTTACATTTTATTTAACGTAGACATTTCCGGGAATTTTGTTTGGTCTTTATGTAAATGCTTAATTTAATTGGCAGGTGTGATTTATCGCCTTTTCTGTGTAGTTAAGAAAAATGAAATTTTATTTTTTCCGAGAATTTAAGTTTGGATTTATCTCGTAATGTCTGATAACAAATTGAATTAGAAAAAGTTATTCAAGGTCAAAGGTCACAATTTTCAGTTTTTTGGATTTTGTTCGAAAACGGAATGTTTTATCAAACATATTGTTCAGACAAATACTGTAGATCATAAAATTATCTACAAAAATTGTACTTCTACTTTTTTTCCTAAGAATCATCATTCCTAAGATATCGCCGTTCTGAGTTGAAGGATTTACATTCTACATGATATGCACACAAATGGTCTATACATAGTCTGCCACTTCATTGAAGGTTTTATTCAATGATAGAAGTGGAGATGCCAACTTGTGTC
>NW_022170403.1:39024876-39138691 GCF_008802855.1 Photinus pyralis
ATACATTGAAGCAATTTTAAAAATGCCTCTTCCACAGTGCAAGGCTGATGTTTTAAGATTCTTAGGGATGGTAAAATACGTGGAAAAATTTATACCTAATCTTTCCAAATTGACTGCTCCTTTGAGAAATTTGACCAGAAATGATGTAACTTTTGAATGGAAAGATGAGCATAAAAATTCTTTCAATAATTTATTATATTTGCTCACTAGCGCTCCTGTGTTGTGCTATTTTAATTCACAATATCCAATCGAAATTGAAACTGATGCATCTAAAGATGGGCTGGGAGCCTGTCTATTGCAACAAGGTAGGCCAATAGCGTTTGCGTCTCGCAGCTTGACAAAAACTGAGCAAGCTTACGCTCAAATTGAAAAAGAGACTCTGGCTATTCTTTTTGCTGTAAAAAAATTTCATTATTTCATTTATGGCATGCCCACAAAAATACATAGTGATCATAAACCGTTAGAGGCAATATTTAAAAAAGACCTTCAGTCAGCATCACCGAGAATTTTAAGAATGCGATTGAAATTACTGAAATATGATCTTAACATACAATATAGGCCAGGAAAATATATGTATATCTCTGACGCTTTGTCTCGTGCATTTTTGAGACAAACATCACCCCGGACAGACAATGACATAGAGTTTGCGGTACACTCAGTTATCCGAACCCTACCTATGTCCAAAGACAGAATTCAACAATTTGCTAATGAAACAATGAAAGATAGACAACTAAGTCAAGTTCTTTACTTTATTAACAATAGTTGGCCTGATCAAAAATGTAAAATTCCAGATAATATCAGAGTCTATCATAAACTTAAGGAAAAATTGTTTGTGTTTGAAAATTTGTTATTCTTAGAAAATAAGTTAGTAGTTCCGCGTAAGCTAAGGTTAGAGATGATCAAATTACTGCATGAAGGCCATTTAGGTATGGAAAAAACAAAATCTCAAGCCAGAAAAGTTTTTTACTGGCCTGGAATTACAACAGATATTGAGACATATATTAAAAGTTGTAAAATATGTGAGAAATTTGCCAGAAAAAACCCTAAACAAAATATATTGTCATATCCAATCCCTGAAAGACCATGGGAACGTGTAGGTTCAGATATTTTTACTTATGCTAATCAAAGCTATTGTGTGTTGTTTGACGCATACTCAAACTGGTTAGAAGTTTTACCTATTAAGAATAAATGTGCAGAGTCTGTAATTTGTGAACTTAAAACAGTTTTTGCAAGGTTTGGTTCCCCTGATATACTTCTTACTGATAATGTGCCGTATAACAGTGAGAAATTCTTGGAATTTGCAAAAGATTGGAATTTTACTCTTGTTACACGTAGTCCAGAATATCCACGTTCAAACGGATTAGCAGAAAAAGCAGTATCGATTGCTAAGAATCTGCTTAAAAAATCTTTAGAGGAAGGCAAAGGCGAATTAAGTTGCGCTTTGTTGAACTATCGCAATTCATCATTAAAAGGGATGGGATATTCTCCATCACAGCTCTTAAATAGCAGGAATTGTAAGACTAAAGTTCCAATCACTTGTGATTTACGACAGCCTAAGTTGTGCGAAAGTGTTACTCAAAAAATGCTTAAGAAGCGAGAGCTCAATGAAAACTATTTCAATAGAACAGCTAAAACGTTAAAACCACTTAATGAAGGTAGTGATGTGACTGTGTTAAATCACAAACGCAAAATTTGGGAACCCGCCAAAATTGAAAGAATGCATGAGAATCCACGATCATATGTGTTACAGGATTATAAGGGCAACACTATACGAAGAAATCGCGTAGATATAAGACCGTCACAAAACGCATTTAAAGTGACTGACACATCATTTGAACCTGAATCTTGTTCAGGCACTGAATCTTCTGATAGTGATGTCCATGTTGTACCTAAGCCTGAAATTTGTAAACATAGTCCCTCATTTGTACCATCAGAGACAAATACAAAATTAACTACTCGTTCAGGCAGAACTATAAAACAACCAGAAAGGCTAAACTTGTGAGGGAAGATGTATAATAGTATAGATTATTATTATGTAAAAAGTATCAAGTTACTGGTGTCTTGATGTTGTCATAATAATGTAATGACTTGCAGAAATAAATTATATTTAATTACAATACTTACAAGTAATACAAGCGTAATTTAAATCTTCTATATTTTGGTGCATTCATTCAAAACTTCAAAGCAATGATTAAAAAGTGGAACAGATTTGAAGCATACCCTAAATTACGCGCGTTTGTGAAAGCTTCAACCAAAGGATAGGTACAAAAGCCAAAGAAATGTTCTGCATTTACAGAAAGCGACTTAGGAAGATTTTTTATTTCGCCCAGATGACAGTTTCAAAAGTCATACTTGAAGTATCGTTACTAGCAACTTTAAAGCACGTGTGTTTTAAAGGCCTTTTTTCGCACGCATTTGAGTGTTTAAAACGGAGATTGTGATTCAGGTATAATAAAAAAGTATTTCGCGCACGGGACAAAGTTGAACTTAAACAGCAATTTAATTAACAATCGGTTCAGTTGTAGAAAAAATATTGTATATAACGCTAGCGCGAAGTTATTTCGCGCATTTGACTGATATTTTAACTCGGCTTCGCCTCGTCAAAATACCTTCAGTCTCAATGCGCGAAATTGAACTTCGCGCTCTTGTTATATAAATAACTATTATATAAATAAAAAAGTTTGCAATTCGGTTTATAAATGGTCGAGATGCGAACAGGGCACTGCGAATTTTGAATCGATTCGTTTACACGGACAGATAGATGGACAGACAGACATGGGAACAGATGGACAAGCGAACAGACAGACGACAGCCAGCAATGCAAAATTATAAACGATCTCGAGGATCGTTAATAAACGGCAAAAGTGTAAAATTATGCAGCATGTAAAAAATGATTTTTTGTTTTTTTTTTACAATAACTTTATTAGCAATAAACGCAGAAAAAAATTCCTGCCTTGGTGTAAACCTCGACACCATAACGAACCAAATAGCGAAAAAGTACAATAATAGCTCTTAAGGTAAAGAACTAGTAGCGTCCGAACGGATGGACGGACAAAGTGGCCACAATAGCGCATTTTTTTATTTTTGTGGAAATGCACCAAAAAGGGGCCCTCCAAGAAAAATTAAAAACTCGATCGCTTTGGGAGTGATACAGTTGAACCCTTTTGTGATTGCTCTGGTACACAATAACCTCTTCTGGTATAGAAACTTTCAGGATAATGAAGCTTGTATTTACCCTTACCGCGGTTAAAACTTGCGTCAAAGTTTGGAAGAAATAAATCGAATTGTTGTTTGTGTTCAAAAACCAAATCCCACTACCCTACACGCTCTAATTTTTCCGCTTATTATTTGAGTTTTTTCCTGAGCAAAATGTCACTTTAAATACACGATCTAAGCGCCAGATTGTTTAACAACGACCGAGTTTTGCTTATATAGTACGACTTTTTCGAAAATTTATTAACTCAATAATTTATTGTTTCACAACTAGAGCTGTAAACTTTGGCGAAGAACTACCTAGTTCTAATTTAATTCAGAAATAGGTTTTAAAATCTAAATAAAATACTGCAAATAGAGTAAGTGCGTTAGTGATGATTTGGCAGACGACGGCGATGATGAATCAAAGGCACAACAATGCTACAGACCGATTTCAAACGTACACAATCAATGCAAATATTGAACAAGTAGAATGTACTTCTAATGTAATAAAAAAGAGAAAATATTACGTAGAATTCCCTTTGTGACTAGACACCTGACCGCAAAACTCCGATTAAAACATGCCATTCGTACGTTAAGGCTGGACAGTACATACAGAACGGAGTATGTAAAGTTGCCTATTGTCAATCCCCAAATTTGGTTATTTATAATATTAATTTGTGTTCGATGGTAAAAACATAAACTTAGTCCAATTTAATAATGCACATTTTCTATCTGTATAAAACCAGCCACGCGGCGGAAGCTATCTTTTCGCGCTTTTGAGGAAAACTTTTAAGTTGTTTTTCCAAGATAACTTATCTATAAATGAAGTTGGAACAATTTCCAAAATTAAGATACGTTCGTAAACTTAATATCTAGGCAATAACGCCAGGAAAATTTATTTCCTTTTTTCTTTTCCAAAATATGACACCCTAACAGCCCTCGACGTTGCCCTTAAAAAAAAGATTATTTTAAAACATTTTAGTAAACCCCGGCGTTATTGTCTAGCTAAAGCATTCACCTTTCACAGGAATATTCGACCCCTTCTTCAACTTCACTCAGAATTAAGATATCGTGGAACGAAATCACGCGTTTTCGGGCAACGGAACGGGTGTACTGTCCAGCCTTAATTGCGAATCGTTCGGCTCCACTCAATGAGCGCTTACCTTTATAACTCTAAATTTGAATCCAAAGCATCGGCATCTAATTCAATTTCAATTTACAACTTGACATTTTAAAAGTTAAAATTTCGTATATATACGAACGTCGTATTTCTTCTAAATTGAAATTGAAACTTTTATTACAAATTTACAGATAATGAGATAATAAAGATTTGTTGCTGATATATTGAATGCTAATAACAAACTCATATTTCACAAAAAATCTGCATTTACAACTTTACGAAAGATGTATTCTCGTAAAAAATTCAAGCTCTTATAAAACTGTCAAATTACGTTATTTGATTTTAATTTTGCAATAAGTACCAAACCCCCTCTTAGAAGTAGGTATGTATCTTCCAAAATGCTTTTTTTTTCATTTTTAGTTTCAGAAACAATAAATTCTGATGTAACGCCACATTTGATGGGGAATTGTTTATAGACTGCTGAGCTTAGTTTTGAAACTCGGGAGCTGAACTACGGATAAACAGCAACTTTCAAGGTTAACACGATTCATAAAAAAATTAAAAATGGCACCATCTTGGAAGTTAGAATATTACTTATCTACTTACCCCACTCGGCCACTCTCCTCTCCTCTAGTATCCCGCGCAGGAGCGCCACTTGCGCCCTGTTCAACGACCGAACTTATACATATGCAATTATGAGAAATATGTGCTGTGTGCACTAGTCCGTAAGCCAGAAAGACCGTACACAAAATACAAAAAAAACCTATTTACCTTTATGTATTATCACGGCAGAAAACTTCTCCGCGCCACAAAGGAGAGATTCTACCCTGCTCTCAGTTAACCTGTTAACTTCTAACAGATAGTGGGTCAGACCCACTTCAACTCCAAACTGAACTTCAAAATTTTGAATTATTAAAAGGACCTTGGGCAAGCATCCAATAAAAACACAGGCAAATTAGAAATGATGTCGTTGAGAATGAAACACACGGAAATTTAATCAAAAGTGCGATTTAATCGTAACACACAAAAGGAAAATGGTACAAACACAAACAATTATTACAAAAAGACTAAAATTAAGACTTAACTACTTACATTACTTATCCGGGAACTGTAATCCAAATAAAAAGGTATCCGTACACAAAAACAATGTTCAATAAACACACTTTACACTAACGACCGGGAACTCGCGGAAAACTTACTTATGGGGGCGGCGAACAAACACCTCTGCTTGCAGCAGTTTTGATGGCTAAAATTTCAAAACGTCGAACAATAATTGACCGCGAATTCGGCTTCCGACTACCGAACTTCTTCGAAATTCAAACTCACATCTGACGAAAGCGTTCAATGCTGGCTGTGGCTTCAACACAAATCATCCACGATGGAACTCGCAAAAAGTGAAATAAATTCTTCTACGATACGTAACTCAGTGCTGACGTAGCAACACTTTGGCCCCAAACTTGGCGTAAAGCCGATTCTAAAAACTTCAACGAAACGTAGTTCCGTTCTCAATGTGGCAAAAGGCGACGCTTTTCTTCTTGACGTCCTATTTAAGGCGAAAACTTTTCTTCCGAAAATCAAAATTACAACCAATCATACATAGTTGACAACAAAGGCTATCCCCTCAACGTACGTTAATAGACCAATGTCTGCAGCCATAATTGATACATCGGGATCGGATTTAGACAATAGTTGTATATAGAAATTGTGCCTACATACACATCACAATAAATAAGCACCTTAATTATGTGTTGAATTAATGACTTCTGGGGACTTAATAAGATAAATCGCATGTTTAGTTCGCCACTTACATTGCGGTAAGTATAGATGATTGTGGCGATACCTACATTCTTAGAGAAGGAAAGAGTGAGGAGTGATAATAATGATCGTAAAGTGAAGCCCAAATTAGTTTGTTGTTTCACCGAAAACTAACCTATAATTACCTGTGAAACGATAGTCCATTGTGTGTTTTTTGGCTATCACTTCCGTGCACTACAATGTAGGTACCAGTGTCCAATTATGTTTTTAATCGCACACTTCGAGACTTAAGGATCGCATAAACATGAAAATGCAAAAAAGTAAACAAACTTTGGCTCCGAGAATATGGCCGCCACAGGCTTCAAAGCCCTTGATAGGATGTTATCATATCAGTCCCCTTTCTTCATAGTCTAACCCTACATTGAATTAGATTTGAGGTTAAGTAGCGTCAAGCGTCAACGAACACACACCATAGGCGTACATTCACATTGCGCTGCCACTATAAAATTGTCAAGTCTCAAACTCAGTCAGATCCCGTATTTTATATTTAATTAGTTAAAATAGCGTATTTTACTTGCATGTACCTAAAGGCGATTATGACACTCGGGAAAATTACAATACTCGCCTTCGGCTCGCGTTGCAAACTTTACCTCGTGTCTATCGCACTTTTTACCTATATGCTCGGATATAATATACTATTATTTCGTAAAAATCAGTTACATATACATGTTCACATCTTACCCCCAGTTACATGTACCCGTACCTAGACTAGACAAAGCTTTATTGCATCTTCCACGCGTTTATCTAAAAGCAGATGCTTGCCACTCTGCAGTTGTATGTCTGATGTTTTCTCTAAGTATAATGACATGTTAACGAACATTTTGTAATTTTAGCAATTTGCGAAAATCGACCTATTTCATTACATATATGAAAGTCACTTGTATCAAAGATGTTAGAAAAGTCACAACCCGTCAAAAGTGTTTACCTCAAAGACAAAAACGGAAATCAAACTGTTCCAAGATGCTAACCGTAACGGTTTGGATGTAATAGACCGAAAAGTTTTTATATGAGCGTAGTTTGTGAGTTTTCCGTACGGAAATGGTTAAGATTAACTTTTTCCATTTTCCCAAACTTCCAAATTATACATTAATTTCGCTGTCTCTCCAAGAATTCGGTACTTAAATCCTGATCGCCAATACTCGGTTGAAAAATATTACCGTTGAATACGCGTGCTATGTCGCGGAAAGCGTCGGCGCAAGTTTTTGGAAACTGATGGAAATTTGAGCGGCAGTGAAAGCTCAGTTTGCAATAAACGTCGCAGGAGGGTAAACTGTTCACGGATTCATCTATGACGATCGCGTTAATGTCACGTAAAGGTAAGTTTAACGTAGTTTTTCGTAAGGGAAGTAATCGTTGCAACGTTTTGCATTTCGATAAATAAAATACTATGCAAGTTTTCGACACCTAAAATAATTTCTAAGTGGGTGAAAAAAGTTTTGAAAAGTTACTTCGTTGCCTTACGAATTGTATACTTAGGTACTCAAAACTTTAGTAGTTTCTCCATTTATTTGCAAATAGTTTGTGGGAAAACGTGTCTCATATTTCACTCTGAAGTGATGTCAGCAATGATTTATCAGCTATTCATGGTGAAAGTGCGTAGGTACATCCAGGCTCTAATCCACTTAGGTAGTTGGTTTAGCTTTTATCATATGTTGATTCAGTTGAAGTGTTGGTAAAACGTTTGTTTTTGCACTCGATGCGATTATCGTCATGTAGGTGGTTTATGTTGACGTCCAGTCCAAATTCACTAAAGTAGAAAATCAGTGCTTCCATTTTTAATGCGTATGACCAAATGAACTTGAACGTTTTTTTTCGAGGGTGAAACGGACGTAGAAAGCTTTTTACATATAACTGTTCAATGTAATAACCATATTACAATGATATTACATAGGCATTCAACAATGAAGCTCATGAAGTAGTGCTGGCATGTCACGTAATGAACATTTAATGCCAGTAAGCCTCTTTTAATGACATTTTACATTCTGCGTAGACGAAGCCTTAAGCTACGTATTCTGGCTTTGACAGTTTTGTAACAGACTCGTGCATGTTGCATGCGATATTATATTCAGCAGCGAAAAGACGGTATTTTTTTTACCAGAAAGTTTAATGCGAATAAAGCGCTGTTTCTAAAGCCGCAATACAAATTATTTGGATAATATGTATGTGCTCAAAATGCTCAAATTGATGCAATGTGTTGCTTTTCAATTTACCCCAAGAAAAGCATCACATCCTCTCTTTATATTGTACTTACCATAATTACTAAATTAGTTTACATACATTTTTTGGGTTCACATTAAATTCTGAAGTTTCTCGTTTAAATTTTGGTGCCAGCGCTTATAACGCTTGTGACAAGAGCAATAGTCGGCTGACTATACTGTCAAAACTCCAAATCATCATAGTGAGTGTACCTCGCGGAGATTTCTGATTTAAATCAATTACCAACTGTCTATACCGATTTTTAGTTTGAGGTATTATGCGTCATAAAAACGTGATTCTTCTGTATTAAGTGGGGAAAGTGTTGTGTTTTTACTTTTAAAACTATCAATAGTAGGTAAATGCATGTAAGAATTTTGATAGTTGATACTAAGGTAAGGTAAAGTAAAGGTTCCATAAAATGCATTTTTTTAAGACACTAAACTAAAAACTTATGAAATACGAGTAACTGTGAGAAATGATATTCCCATTTAATTGCTCTACCCTTCCTACAAAATGAATTGTTTATCCAGAAATCGAGCACTCATTATACCTACATGAAAATGATAAAAATAGATGTACCGTTATACTAAAAAGCTCTAAAATTATTGTTAAAAACGTATATCAATTCTGGTAAAATTTATCCTGATGCTGATTGCTGTTGTAAGAAGCATCTTCGCACATCTAATTTGATTGTATAGGAAGCACTTTCAGCGGATGTATATATATTTTTTTATTTAAAGGAATAATGCCTGAACTACAAGGTCTTGTGGCATTTTTGCTTATACAGCAGATAACTCATTTACATTTACACGGCATCGATTAGTTGAATGTCTCTTAGGAAACTTATTACATTCTTTTACTTTGAAAAAGCTGTTTCCAAGTGGCTGCCGATGCCAAAATTGTTGCGCTGCTTCGTGGTCCTAGGACAGTCACAGAGGATGTGTCTCACAGTCAGTTTGATGTTGCATTGTTGGCAAGTTGGTTCTTCTTCCTTTTTAAGCAGGTAGTAGTGGGTAAGTCTTGTATGTCCGTGTCCGATTTTCAGTCTTGTTAATATTGTCTCTTCTCTTCTAGTGATATTGCTTTGAGATTCTAGGGGTGTGTGTTTCAGTTTGTAGTAATTTTTTGTGTTCGCTGTTTCTTCCCATACCAAGTTCCATTCTTTGGTGATACGGTTTTTAATTATATGTTTGGCGTGGTGTATGTCGTGCTTGGATCTTTTCTGGATGTAGCTTCTTTTGCTTGCTGGTCTGCTCTGTCGTGGCCTTATATGTTGATATGTGATGGAATCCATAGAAAGTCGGCTTCTTTGCTTTGTGATTAGTGTTTTCCAGGTGGTGTGTATTTCCTTGATACATTCATGTTGTGGATACATGTTGTTTAATCCCTGTAATGCACTGAGCGAGTCGGTTACTATTAAAAATTTATCGTACACGTTTCTCGATATATATCCGAGTGCTTCCTTGATCGAATATAGTTCGGTACTGTACACACTTGACGCATCTGGTAATTTGTATTGGTAGGAATTGTCTTTGTGTTTAAACGTGCATCCAACAAGATTTTTAATTTTTGACCCGTTTGTATACATTATTTGTCTGTCATTATGTCTAGTAAGGATTTCTAAAAAGAGGTTTTTATAAATTGATGGATTTGTGGAATTTTTGGGTGGTTGGTTAGTTCAAAGTTCGCCTTTATTAGAGGAGTTGCCCAGGGTTGCTTGATTTGGGGAGTATTTGGTAGTTTAACTTGTATTTCAAGGGTTCTTAATAGCTTTCGGCCTTTTACATTAAACTGTGGTACTATTCTTTTTGACCTAGTGAACAGATTTTGAAGTTCCGGTTGTAAAGTGGCTATTTGGTTAGGATGGTTTGGGTTTACCCATGACTTGTACCGTGTAGTAGAGTAATTGTTTAGAAAGCTTTGCTTTTAGGGGTAGTTCACTCGTTATTGCATAGAGGCTATCTACTGGTGTTGTGCGATGTGCTCCTGTAGCTAAGCGGAGTCCATGATGATAAATAGCGCATATAAGGATTTCAGAATGCTACTGTTGGTTCCTCCGTAGATGCATAGGCAATATTCTATTTTCGACCTAATCAATGCGTTTAATATTTTTATTATTGTATTTGTATTTGTTCCCCAGTTTCGATTTGATATAACTTTGATTATGTTTAACGCTTTCCTGGTGTCTTCTATGGTTTTTTTTTAATGAGGGATCCAAAAGTACAACTCCCAAATATTTGATTTGATTTGTGTGTCACGCTAATAACGGAGCCCTGAGGTGTTCCGTTTTCTTGGATCAGTTCTCGAGATGTCGTATTTGCGACACGCACGATTATGTTTCGTTCTTCAAGGAAATTTGTAATATATATTGTACCATTCTTCCCCCAAATCCCCATTTTAGAAGAGTCTCTATTATTGTATAAATGTAGACCTGTTTTTCCTAAATCCATTTTGGTCGTCATTTATTAATTGTAATTCTTCTAATTGTGTCGTAAGTCGATTGTTCACTATCTTTTCTAGTAGTTTGCAGACTAGGGATGTTAGTGCTATAGGCCTGTAGCTATCTGGTTCATCTTTAGGCTGGTTAGGTTTTAATATTGGGATGATTATTGATACCCTCTACAGACTAGGGAATGTATTTGTTTTCCAGATATGGTTAAACAATTTAGTTAGTACTGGTTTAGTTGTTCTGGTGCTGTTACTTATCATACTGTAGTGGATGTTATCAATAACTAGGCTGCTGTCTTTGCATTGGGGGAGATTGCATGCTCAAGCTCGTTGATATGGATGTCTATATTGTAGCTCTCTGAGTTATTTTCGAGGATTACTAGTGCTACTTCCTCTATTCCGTTCTTGTGTATCTAGTACAGGAAAATTGTCCAAAATAGACAAGAAAATTGCGAAGTAGTTGAAACTTGGTATAGACGTTTGAAAATACATATATTTCAAGGAACTGAAGAGTCCCTAACCACAAGAGGTGTGCTGGAGTGGTCATGCTCAAAGAACGTAGGGTGAACTGGATTTTCACTTTTTTAACAGGAAGTGGCAGTTAAATCTTATTAAAAAAAATACTTTGTGACATTTGTAGCGCATTTTTTTAAGAATTAACAAAACATGTGCTATTGTTTGCGTTTTGTCCGTCCGTCCGTCCGGACCCACTTTTACCGTTTTGAACTAAAAATCCGATCCGGGAAAACTTTACTGTGTGAACGATCCGTTACGACAGGTGGGCGAGCGGCGTGATGGTTTTTAAACCTTCATTTTGGGCTGAGCACACTATATAACGCTAGGGACTCATCGAATTCTTAAACAGAATATATTTATGTATAAGTATACAAAGTTACAAAGACTTCGCAATTTTCTTGGATTTGGATACAATTTGACTGTACTAATCTCGAACATTGTAACGTTATGACGTTTATAGTAAGATGTCGTTTGGGATTAAACTACACCTATACTTGAAATTTGGTCAATTTTTGCTATTAACAATTCTAAAACGCATTCGTATTCGTACGCTTGGTGCGGATAAACAAAATGTAACTAAGCCAAAGATTTGAAATTTACTTAATTGCGCTTTAAGAAAATTTTATTGGAATCGAATTGTATTGAAAATTCCTATTGAGGATAATTTTTAGAAAAAAGGTCATAGAGAATTAGTTTCTGGAAAAGAAAAGAACCAGCTTCCCTATTTCAAAAATTCAGAAGTAGTTTGCATCAAATACAAAAAACAACTTACCAGCTTCAGCAATTTTCTTCAGGAGTATTCGTCGATAGCAAAATCATTATCTACCTGTCAAAATTTAATTGAATCTACAGACGACACCAAGAAAAAGAAATCAAACACAAGGTTAGCTACAATTTCACCATTCATTCATCATTTATTTCATTTAAAATCTTCCATACATATTGTTCATATTGATACGTAATTTAGTTGAGAAGTACCTGTTTTTTTGGTCAATAGTCAAATGTAAAATACTTATAATTATTTCAACGACGGCATTCATATTTTGTTCCGATAGCGCTATCCCTTCTTTATTTAATTTTTTATTCGCCGGCGCCGTTTAATTTTTTAATTGATGTGTTCCTTTCCTTTCATTAATAACAAAAGAAAAAAACCTAATTTGTAAAGGGTACTCGATACTTTGTTTATATAAAAAAAAAATTCATTTTGTTTTTATTCATCGCTATTGGCGTGATAACATGTTGTTGTAGTTGTTGGAGCTGGAGTTTTCTTTACATTTTTCGACTGCGATGTGCGTTTAATTAATTTATTTTTGAAGCTTCATTACCTTAAAATTAAAAAAAATTCGTCCATAAATAAAAAAGTTGTGTTTGCGCAAGCGAAATACATGTTTTAAACACGTGCATATAGTAAATAATTTAATCGTGGCTTCCAACAGATCCAATTTTCTTTTTCTTTATAATAGCATTTACCGTTTCTTAAGATAAGGATCTGACAGTAACAGCCGTCAGGAGAAACGGGCAGACGGACGAACAAAGTTGCGGAAATGCTTCAGTTAGGTTTACGTTGCTTAGATATTTTGAAGTACTGACGTAGTATGAGTACCTAGATACCTATTGAAATATTTCTAACCAACTTCTATAGCAAACTGAGTAATTGACAAAGCAATTAGTAGATTTCAGCGAATTTCGCACTAGCAAAGAATCGACAATTTAGAAGCGATTTACATTTTGGTTCGTAGGCCAGTCAAATTAGGAAAAATAGCGGAAATAATTGAAAGAAATGTGAAAATTGGTATGGAGTGTACATTAGGGCTTGTATTCGAACATACTAAAAGTTGGGACCAAAACTCCTAGGGCTCGAGCCGCCATCTTCGAAAAATGGAACTGCAAATCACTTTTTCACTAATTGCCGAGGGCGAAAGCCTCTTCCATGACTTATTTTTAGACATTTTGTGTGTATTGTAAATCAAAAAAAGTTAATTTCGAAAATGTTAGTTAAAGAAGAAATAAATGTCTTATATGTGCTACGTTTCAAATGAAAGAACTTTTCTTAAAAAGAATTTTAACTGACAATCCTACAAGAAAACGTAGCTATTATCTATAGTCTGAGTCTAGGAGAAGGTGATTGGTGTATGAATTAGTGCATTGTTTTAAGGCCTAAGCACAGTAGGTACCTACTTATAATTCCTTCAAAATATCTCACCAAACGCTAGTAAAATTGTACAGAAACGCAGTTCTGTTTGCGAGATCTCAAAACATTAAGATGTAGAAAAATATTGTTCTTTAACATAGATTTCATTTCGCATAAATTTTTTGTATTTTAAAGTACAAACATTCAAATCTGAGTAGACCGTATTTTAGACATTTTATAACAAAATTGGTATCTTGAAAAACCATGAATTTTAATAGATACTTCATTATAGAAATAGGACCCAACGGTTTCTCATAAATAAATCATATGGTATACGTAATGCCTCTCGAATTTGTGGAAATATAAAACACATACATCTACCTAAAGTTTATAAATAAAGTAGCATTTTAAACCCTTATAGAAAAACCGCCGCCGTTGGGAAGTAGTTACATGCATGTATTATGCACATTATATTTGGATTGAATTAAGTGGCATAATATCTATTTCAAACTTGAATTTAAAACGATATTGTTAGCATCCTACATGTTGTACCTGGTAGCGAAGTATCAATATAAATCGGTTTTGTTTTCTTAGTTGAATTAATTAATGTTGCGAATCTAACACGAAATTTGCATATAATTTTTCAGTGCATGTAATTTCATCTCGTTATCTTTTATTAAATCTGAATATGAGAAAAGTCGAATTCAACGATTTAGTATGCGACGGGATATGCGCTGACAATTTTCAACGGAGGTTTTCCTGTGGCTAAATTATCCCGTTGAGTAACTCTAGGATTTCGGCACAATTAATACATTTTCTCGATGTTGAGCAGGATCCTTCCGTAACGAATTTATTTGACTGCTTATTAATTGTCCTCTTATGATGGGTTTATACAATCATTATCAGCAGTTCACTATCAACAATCAATAAGAAAAATAGCCGATAGAAATAAAGGTTTATTGCGCGTTGCTAATCAACGAAACCATTCTGAGCCTAGTGAACTATGTAATAATAAACGTGTAAACAAATATAGAAAACGAGCTCCTGGGTATGGCTATAGCATGTGCAAAACCAAATCTTGAATCTGGAGTTAGTTTTGCTTTATTTAAAGCGTACATGTATGAAATTTCATTTAATTGCTTCCATAAATAAGAAAGTTGGCACTGCACATCATGCACAAAACCAAATTTGGAAACTGGCGCTACATTTGCTTTTATTCCAATCAGCTATGTATGTAATTTCATTTAAATGCCTCCATAAATAAGAAAGTTGGCGCACTGCGCATGGGCAAAACCAAATTTTGAAACTGGCGTTAAATTTGCTTTTATTCCAAGTGGCTATGTACCAAATTTCATTTAAATACCTTCATAAATAAGAAAGTTTGCAAATTGCAATTCGACTTATAAATGGTCGAGATGAGAATGATGATCGATTAGGCTGAACTTTTGGAATTGTGTTTTATATGGCTATAGCTATGCCCATATTTCATACAATTCAGTTCATAACTAACGGAGATGTCAAAAGGGCCTACTTTATTTTTTGGTCTACATTGCCAATCCACGAATCCCGATCTACAAATTTGATAAATAATCCACCTGAAAAATTTCATAGTAATCGAGTACATTCGTTTATGAGATATCCTGCTAACGGACGGACAGACGGACGGACAGATAGACAGACACCGCAAAATTATAAACTCGCTAGGAGCTCGTTAATAATTGTTAATGTGTCATTTTTGTAATGGCCTAACATTTATAACAATTATACCCACCGAGTCCCTGGTGTCAGATTTGCTTTTATTCGCAGTACATATGTATGTGTCAAATTTTATTTAAATACCTACCTTCATAAATAAAAAAGTTTGCAATTCGGTTCATACATAAATCGTGTAAATACGAAAAGAGCATTGTGAATGTTGAATAATCTCAACTTTTGCATTGCGTATTATTTGGCGTGACCATTCTGGAAATGGTGGAACAGATTCGCAACCATAGTTCGGCGTATTTTTTTGAAGTTGAAGATAGTGGTCATTAAACCACAGAAGGTAGCCGTGGGCATTACGCTTTAAATCATGCGAGCATTGTGCTATTATTTTGTGTAAAAAGAATTCAAAACTTTACAAAATTTACGCGGAACCCTAAGGCAATTAGGCACGAATCTGCAATCGATCGCACGTCAATCAATTAAAAAGTTTTTTAAGTGAGTCGCCCGAAGTTTGTACGGGGTGATTTCCTTTTGGGTTGGCGAGTAAATTCAAACTGAATCGTGGAAAATTACATGGGGGGGGGGGATACGATTAAAAATTGAATACTGACGTTAAAAAAGCTTCAGTTAGTAAGAAGGATTAAAGTGGAAAATTGCGTGTTCCAAGTAGTGCTAGATTTAATTAGTAAACTAAATTGCAAAATTAAAATTAATTCGTGTCAATTTACGAAGATGAATGGACCAGTTAATTATAAGTACGTAATTAAACTACCACCGCCTTCGAACTCACCAACGACCAAGGAGAAATAGTGCCACAACATTACGTCGAACATCGCATGTTTTAAGGAAGCGGATTTCTCATCAAAGAATCAGCTACCCCGTTCCGAGACCAAAATTGCCACAGCAATTTCAACTATAATGTTAACAGCAGTGTTAAAGTAAATAATAACAAACTCGTTAAGTATTGTATTTCCTCAGAAAGCAATCTGTTTCGACCAAAAATTAGTAGGGCATCATCAGGATTAGCTATAAATAGGTAATTAAAATAGAAATAGTTACAACACATTTTCAGACAAATTACCGACGATTAAAATATAAGCAAATTATCAACTCATCAATGACTAGATTAACATTGGGATTTAACTACATGGAATATAATATGAGGTATGTAAATTAAGTAATGAGGCTAATCCTGTAGCAGTTGCTATAGCAACTCTGTTCGTGTCAAACTTTAAGGAGCGATACTGAGATGCCATACGCATAGAGTACAATTTTGAGGTCAGAATGTGCATGTGGCTGTCTGTCATTTTTCTTGTGAAGTTACTCTTTGTACCTCGTTCCATGATACTATTTTCGAAGAGACAGTAATGATTACAGTAATTATATTTAAATAATAAATATATAGAGCATTAATCTTATTACTTACTTAATTTACCGAGTAGTTTACACACCTCGTATATTTGAAAAGCCTGGAATCCGGCCTCTCTCATTACAGACCTCTTTTATTATTGACATGTTATGGTCATATGAGGTTCAATGAATGCCGCACCGCGGTATCTTCGTTAGCGTCGAGTTGTTAGCGGTGCCTCGCACCCTGGAGGAACTTGTTCTTGGATGAAAACATCACTTGGATATGCTAACACTAGAACATGCATGAGATAAGCTAATCAAAAGTGCCAAAGCGGTGACATTACATTTGATATTGTACTGGATATTTAGAACTTGAATTCATGCAGTTCGGTTCATAAAGGGCCGAGATGACAAAAATTATCAAAGTCCTCGTGTGAGATCGAAGGGACCTCAGCGTATTGCTGTGTGGCAGATTAGTATCCTATTAGTCAGCCAGCCACCATCAGTAAAATTTTGGTGAAACATGATCATAGGATTTCCCAAGTTAAGTCACAAGAGCATGACCCTGGGATTTCACTCATTTCGTTACAAGGTCATTAATTTGAGGTTTCCTCGATTATGTTACAAAGTAACGAATGATCTTGGGATTTCCCCGATTTCATCACAAGGTCATTAGCTCGCAAGGATTTCTCAAGGTCGTGGCTTTGAACTAAGGTCCAAAGTCATGGCTTTCGATGCCGGACCAAGGTATATACCAAAACATCTTCCTCTGGTTCAGTAAAATCACGGCCAATTTTACGAGAGTACCAGAAAAATTTTGAATAAATCCCCTAAACCTTCTATAGGATTCAGCATACCTCAATGTACCAAAGCCTTTTTTTTAAAAAATTGTATCCTCCTCATTTTCAGAAAATCTGGTTGCGAAAGATCACGGTCGACCTTGGATAAATCTCATAACGCTTAATGTACCTTCTTCAGAACTTCAGAAATCCGGTTGCCAAACTCATGAGAGCACAAGGAAGACTTTGAAGAAGCCTGTCAACGATTACTTACTTTCTTCAGAATTCAATGTAGCATAACTGAATTAATGAATAAAAATTTCTTCTAAGAAGATTGTCCTAAAAGAAATAAGTAATACGCGGGTCCATTGTTTAGACCACCATAGTCCATAATTAATTTATGCATCTTTACTTTTGACAATTTCTGATGAGTAATGTAAGTAAAAATGCATGCTACTTAAATCTGATTGGAGAATGGAATGAGTATTCAATAGTGTAGCTCACGAACCATTGTACCATTTAAATTTGTTAATTTGGCGGTCATTTTGCTTAAGGACTTATTTCTTAAATGAATCACCGCGGGTAAAAAAAACTGACCAAGAACAACTACAGAGCTGTACTTTAGAACCAACATTAATGAATGTCATACCTGTTGGATATGGCGATTTGTAAGATATTAGATTTATCTAGTCACTAGTGTGTACACAGTACCTACACTTCAAATATAAAGTTCTGTATCCATTTTCGTGAATAATTATTCATCACGGGTTAAATCCATTCAGTTCAATAATAACATGTCACACAGAAAGAATAAGTACGTGGAATGAAGGGCACAACGATAACACATCGTATCCTTTTAGCAAACCTCTGTAAAACCTAAGGCCGGACTAGGCCATCCATCCGTGTTCCGATAAATCGGGGTAGGTACCGACAAAATTCATTCACGCATTTCTAGAGCCAGCTCAACTCAACCGAACTCGGGCACAATCTCGATAAACAAAGACAAGTTATGACATAACAAACAAAATTGTAACGACAATATTCATAGAGCAATCGTAGACACCTGCTGGTATACGCCATAAGAAGCACACTTTTGGTGACCGAGGGGGTCACCAAAACAACAAGTGCCGCTTCTCACAGGTTACTTGTTGCCTACGCAAGTAACAGAAAATGCTTTTATTTCTTTGTCACGTAAAATGAAGGAGAATTTTAATACAGCGTGAAAAATATTAAACTCACATCAAACTACTATACCAGTGGCGTCTCCTACAAAAGCTGAATAACAAATTTGGGACTTAGAAAAATGGAAACCCCCAATATTTAAAACGCAATTTACCGGGCAAAGTCGGATGCATCACAGTACATAACACAAAATTCTGTTCTTACAATTGAACTCATCGTTTACTGATAAAATGCTGGTTTTAACGCAGAATTTCAGATCGATTACCTAAATTTACAAGAGGCTCAAAATTAACTGGGTAACGTCATTACTCCACTACAGAGAAAGAATGTTTAGTAGTTCTTTGGGCCGATGCAAAATTTCGTCCTTGTATTGAAGGTTATCACTTTACTGTAATTACTGATCATAATTCTTTGATATGGCGACTGCACGTATTTTACGCTATTATTATTGACCTCAATTAAAAGCGGACGTTTCTCGATTTATTCGTCGTTGTGAAGTATGCGCTGCACATAATAAGGTTGAACCTAGGGTTGAAAAATGTATGACTCTTAGTCTTCCTTCTGCGTAATGGAGCCGCTTCCTTTGCAAAACGATAGAAGAACAGATATTTTCCTCACCCCAATATATTACTTATTTACATTGGGACAAACATTTAGCTACGAGTATAATTGGTTGCGCTATTCGTTCCGTTAAACATTCTCCTTATTATTACTTACTTACTCTATGGAGATTTATATCACAAACCTGAAAACTCAGACTAGTTCGCGGGCTATAGAACCTGACCGTAGTACTTTGACTAACAGAACTGCCCAGACTTACGAAAACATTAGGAAAGACATAAGAGCAAGGATGCGAGAGCCCACTCAACGCACTCTGTCCCGCTATAACCTTCTACATAGACAAATTGTATACAAGAATGACGACTACGTATGGGAACACCATTTTGTACTTTCTGACGCTTTTAAGAACTTTAACGCCAAACTTGCTCCCAAATTCATAGGACCTTACCAGATTATGTTATTTCTAGATGGACTTACGAATTAATAGACAAAGACGAAAAATCCTTAGGCACTTACCGTATACAGGACGTAAAACCTGATCATACTATTACTCAACCTAGACCTAGTGCTGATTCTCACTCTGATATCGACTCAGACAATTTATCAACTTCCGATAGCCAATCATTGAGACCTAGACGGCGAAAACGTGGCAAAATATAACCGGGTTATATATATTATTTTGACATTTCATCTTTTATGATGCCTGTGTAGGAGCGGACTAAGAATTGTCCGCCAAACCTTTCGGCTCCAGTAGTCATGTTTGGGTGATGGTATATGCGGCTTGGGTATATCATTTCCTTTATTTTGGTTGAGGTTTAACGGCTCTTTCGACTCCTCAGATTTTTTCTTAGTAACCCTGCTATATTCTTTAGAGTTATCCGAACCTTGTTTGAAATTCGGGGAAATTCAAGTTTAGTTAGGAGGGAGTTTGTTAAGTTCTTTTCGCTCGTAATTCAAATTTAGTATTCTTTTTTTTCTTACGCTATCAAGGTATCTTCTTTGTAAACCACTAGGCTACATGTAAATTCGTGATTATCTTAGTAAGTATAGGATTCTTTCACCTAGTTTTTGGTTTTGTCGACGGAGGTCGTGCAGAGTTTTCTTTAATTTTAAATTTAATGTTAACAACAATGACGCATATTCCTTTTGACTTTGAATAATAATTTTTAGGATTCTTACTTTTTACATCTGGTTTACTATTTTCTTTTTCATTACCTACCAGTTTGTGCTTCTACATCAATATGGAAACCGTGTGATAATCTGTGGCCACGCTCAGTTTTTAGCTACCTTGGCTTACATAAAATTTACTTAATACTTAATTAAATACAGCAACGATTTTCTTGACTCTAAACAACTTACAACTAATCTCCCCTGACGGCTCGCCAGTCAACTTCTCCTATTGCCAGTAAAAACCTTCTTACCATGCTAATAATGTAAAATACTATAACAAGCTTCTGTTACAATATGTGTCTAAAAAAAGTAGGTAAATACGACTGTATGAGTTCAAGTGAAATAGAAAAATTACGTCAATGAATTTAATGTTACTAGTGTGAGAGAGACCACCACTCGTCTGGCTTCACTAATAATATACTTGTTTCCCTTCCAGTTACGAGTATATAGTTCAATGATAACACATTTCAGTAGCAAACTGAAACGACGTTGCACTTCAAAGACGTTTTGAAAGGTTTCGTAATATTTATATATATATTTCCATAGACACCTCTTATGTAACAATAAGCAGTAAACAGAGATGCATTACTTGTGCTGTAAAGATTGACGGGTATGAAGTCTCCATATCCCAACTGGCAAATTCTAAAACTTCTGCTGCTGCCCCTTACATGCATTAACCCTCACTTTAATTTAGACTAACAATCTTTATTCAGGTGTAGGGGAAAAATTTGATCAATTGCACCAATTCTATTCTATGTAAAAATCCCTATTTCAACATCGTGCACTAGGAATATTTTAGTGTTAATAATGTAAGATTGAGCTTAAATAGTAGCCTTGCAATTGTAAAACAATAGGCGAATGAGGAGCGGAATGTGATTATGTTAGCCTAAGGACTCACGTAAAGTTAATTTACCCCAGGACATTGCATGTAAAATACCCTATTGCATCCCTAAGTATTTTTCATTTCAGGGAACAAATTGCACGCTGTTGGTTGTTGGTATTTGTAAAGTCAATAACCAATGTACCTACTGTTTAATCACACCGTAAGACAAATGAGACAGTTTTTATTGCTCAATGGTTGACTAATAAACTAGGTACTGTTAATAAAGTATGTACTGAGTACAGTGTAAGATCTATCGTTATAGACTTTCATTCCCCACTGTACTTTGGTCGTTAGCGCGCTTGAGATATCTTATCGTTCAAGTTGAACATTCTTGGCAAAAGTATAGCGAGAAGAAATTTCCTGACTGTAAAAATTGCAGGTAGAATGGAAAGTTAAATGAAAAGACCATATAAACTTTATATCCTTTCTTTTATTAATACTGTATTTAAACATGTAATGGGAGCGAGTGCACATACAATAAAAACGTAGGATATCCTCAAATACTATATAAATAGGAGTTTCATTTGGCCCCGGCATCCCTTTTAATCCCGCGTTGACTAATTAACATTCAAACTTCCCTACAATCCATGCGTGATTCGGAATGAAATATTTTTAATATAAAAATGTGTCGGCACAAAATAGGCATGTCCTTTATTGTAATGGGTTTTAAGGTAGGTAAGTACCAAAGCAGAACGATTCTTAACATTTCTCCCTTACGTAATAACTTGAATTACTCCTTGAGACACAGTAGGTAGGTACAACCATTGTAGGTATATATACATACGTTACCTACATTAACTATCTACATTGGCTAAACGGCTACTTACAGAAATATGCGTACTCAGTCTGTATGTTCTGAAAGTGGAACTTAAAAACCATTTAAGCTTCAGACATGACATGTTCTGTTTATATTTGAAAATCGCCTCGGGTATTGGAAGCTTTACTGCAGTTAACCAGTTGCGTTTTGTGGCTTATTCAAATAAATCCTTTCCAGTTTATTGGTTGCCGGTTGGTAGACTGCTTTTTCCGACGTACGTAAGAATGATGTAGTGTTAAGGTTTTTTGCTACTAGTATTGCCTGCACTGATTTACTATTTATGCTTTTAACGTGCTTAGAGCATATACTACTTCCTTAATATCGCCCAAAATCTTTTATTTATACGTGTCGGCATAAGAGTAAAGTATTCTTATTTAAAAAAAGTAGAAGAAAATTAAATTAAATTAAACGGAATGTTAATATACAAAATTTCAACCGTCTACGACGACATTGATAATTTTGATATATTGCGTGTGTGCGTAAATGTTCTTAACAAAAATATGAAATTGTCATTGTCGTCGAAAACGGCTGAAATTTCGTATATTAGCGTAACGTTTAATTCTAAATCACTTTTTAAAGTAAAATTTTCTTCTATTTTTTAAAATAAGAGTACTTTACTCTTATGCAAAGTATGTATTTTCTCCCTTATCCTGTATACTGTGCATATCAACTTGGATATGATTGGTTTGAAGACATGCACCAACTATCTACTGAACTACTTCTCTCATCCTTAATATTTCCCAACAACCTTTCACTAAATCAGAGTCCAATCGCCGCCTAGTTTCGTCATTTTAATGTGAAAATGCGTGCGTTCATAGTTACTATTGAATTCGTTGCGAGTAGTTAAAGCTCGGTTATCCCCTCTCCTTTTTTTAAAATTTATTTATAGGCCAACGTACAAGGCCACGACTTTGGGGAAACCCGAGGTCAAAGTCCAAGGCCCGTTTTTCGTTTGGGGTCGACACCATGATCGAGCGAGTAGATCACTCAGTGGTGTAATCAACGGGCGTTACCCGGGACCGCGTCAGAGGCACATGCACATAATGCACCCGAAAGCCTAGGAATATATCTGGATCTGCCAGGTATTTTACCTAATAGCACCACAACAAAGCACGACCAGCACGATGACCTGCACAATACACTCATCACCTACACGTGGGAGACACTCACATTACAGGGATATTACGCCAAACTCACTAATACTTCCGATGCCCTACTTAGCACCCCTTATACGATCGTGACAAGAGCGCGTACGCAACTTAACTGCCACACGATCCCTGAAGACCCTTGCACCCATATGTGCAGAATTGCGCACACTTGACCAGTCAGCTTACCACATTTATCAAATAGGCGTTGCGTTGATATTCAACTTTTTCATTATTAAAGACTACCATAAAATATCGTTCTTACATATATAAGTAAAGATTTTTGTTTTGCTTGCTTGCTTACTTGATTTTGTAAAATTTTGAAATGCATAATTTGTCATCTTTCAGAATAAATTAGGTTTTTTGGAATACAGCATCTTTCGCTCATCACTTTATGACTTATGGTACGCTTTGGTTTTGCTTTGTTCGCATCTCTCAAATTACAATAGGGCCACGCCTTAGTTACGGTACCAAAGTGACGTAACAAGGGAAAATCCAAAGGTCGCGACTTTGGGGAAAAGTCCAAAACTAAATACCATGACCTTGGACCAGAATCCAAGGACACATCTTTGGTCCAGCATCCAAGGACCTTGGGCTGGGGTTCAAGACCGCGACCTTCGAGAATCTCAGAGTCATGACGACCTTGGGCTTTCTATTGGCCAGTTTGGAATTTAGCTCCAATATGGCGACCGGAACCAACGACCAATTAAAACGGGATACCCTGCTATCGCCACTGTACTAAATTGGGTCACTGTAGAAGTGGGGACCTTTGGCAATTGGCGCATTCCGTTTTATGGCGATTTATTTGAAGGAAGGGTTTATTTTATGGTGGAAGTGGTGTTTCCTTAAATCCCGGAGGCAACGCTGCTGTGAGTTTTTGCGACGGTAAAAAAGTGTCCAATTCTGTTAATACTAAATTACCGACAGTCAGCTCAATTTGTTTTCATTCTTAGCGCATTTTTTCGAAAAAAAAAAACGCTATTATATTCGTTATGGCTGGTTGGCTGACTGTCTGTCTGGCTGGCTGTCCGACTGAGATCTCGGCAATTACAATAGCCAGAGATAAATTTTCACTACAAATTTTCTGCTATAGTGTAATGTGCAGGATCTAGTCTATTTTGAGTTACATTACTGGTGAGACCGATAAAATGACAAATTTTATTTGAATTTGATAAAGAAAGCTTTTAATAAAAGTTTGATTTGTCGTTTTGAACTTGGTTAATAAAATACCGATCTGTAATACAAAAAAATGCGCTTTAATTATGCATATGCTGATTTACTTCTGCTTGTTTTGTAATAAATCTGTGCAGAAGCAAGTTAACCAAAGTTGTGTGAGAAGTTGAACGTATGTTGACCGTTTATGGATAAAGCTTTGACAAGTTAAAAAAGTAATCGTAAACGATTTACGAAAAGCGCATTTCCATTTGCATTCATTTCCCATTTGTAAGATCCAACTTCTATTAAAATCGTAAAAATCCGGTCACAAATACGAAAGATAGAGTTGCATAGGTGCAATCAATTTTAGACGTCCTACTTCAATTTCAGTGTGTAAAAAGAATTTCATTTCAATACTTTTCTAAATTAGAAAGTTGGCACTGCGCATGCGCAAACCTAAATTTGGAAACTAACGTTAGATTTTCGTTTGTTCCAAGTGGCTATGTATCACATTTCATTTAAATCCCTCCAGAAATAAGAAAATTGGCACTGCGCATGCGCAAAACCACATTTTGGTACTGGCGTTATATTAGATTTTCCTTTATTCCAAGTTTTATAAATAAAAAAGTGAGCAATTCGGTTTATAAATGGTCGAGATGCGAAAAGGGCACTGTGAGTTTTGAATCGATTCGACTCAACTTATGGTATTGCGTATTATATGGCGGAAGCTATGCCCATATTGAATTTCATGCAATTCAGTTAATAACTAACGGAGATGTAAAATCGATCGAACATTTCTAAACAAAGTTATCGGTCACACGAACAGATAGAGGGACAGACAGACAAAGGAACAGACGGACAGACCAACAGACAGATGACAGACAGCAATACAAAATTATAAACGATCTCTAGGATCGTTAATAAACGGCAAAAGTGTAAAATTATGGAACATGTAAAAAACGGTTTTTTTGTTTTTTTACAAAAACTTTTTTAGCAATAAACGCAGAAAAAATTCCTTCCTTGGTGCAATCCTCGATACCATAACGAACTAAATAGCGAAAAAAGTAGAACAATAGCTCTTAAGATAAAGAACTAGTAGCGTCTCAACGAACGAGCGGACGGACGAACGGACAAAGTGGCCACAATAGCGCATTTTTTTTAATTTTTCTGGAAATGCACTAAAAAGGAAGCAGTGCAAAACAGTGACGCTTTTCGTTAAGGTTTTTGTCTTCTTAAAAGTAAAAGGTTTTATACCGTTCGAACCCAGGTTCGAACCGGTTCGAACAACCACCGAAAATTTGTTCATCTTATTTATGAAGTCAAATTTGTTTGTCATCAAGTTCAGTGTTCAAGAACCAGTTGAGTTTTCAGAAGCTGTCACCGATTATGCGTGAGTGATGTGCGCTTGTTATCGCATATTTTTTCATTTCCTTCGGAAATAGTTATTTACATTATTAGTGCGGGAACAGTTATTTTGAAGATGAGCGCGAAGTTTGGCGGCGCGAGTGCGCAACGCGCACGAGCGACGCATCTCGCGCGAATCAAGCAAATACTGTTCACGCACGTAACATGTATTCTATTTTTTGCACGGATTAGTTAAATCGAATTTATATAAATTCAAATCCTTTTCGCGAGATTTTTGCGACATTATAATTCTTTTGAAAAAATCAAGTCCTCTATGCCGATAAAGTAGAAATTTAAAATGTCAATTTATTGTTCAAAACTTCTGGTTTACGCTTATTTTTGCCCGTGGACTACAGGGAATGATGTAAAGTGTATTTATTTTTTATTTTTTACTCTTCCATCATACTACTTTTTAGTTTATGATCCGCACTAAATAGATAATTTCGTTGAATTTTTAGGCACTAGTGCGCGAAAGTAGATAGTCAATTGTAAAATTGACGTTCCCGACGTTCGTGTTTTATTGGGAAAACGCGATTTAGAACGAAGGAGTGCAAAAAATGTTTTGTCATTGGTATAATTTTAATCATAATTAATTGTGTGTTTATTCGAATCCATTGTGTGACCCGCACAGAGTTCTTCATGAAGATTTTTCTATTGGTGCCCAAGTAGTGACTGCACGCCATTGCACACAGCAGCACATTATTCCTTTCCAGGGTGCCGTGTTCACGTAAATACTATCATTGCAACCAAGAGCATTTAGAAAGTCCTTGAGACCTATCGTCATAATTTTTAAGCGGATTACCAACCTTGATAGGTGAAGGGTGAATTTTTACTCGTTTTGTGTTTTTCTTACACGGTGACCTAACGCCTGAGTTATAACTCCTAATTTTAGTAAAACCGGAGTTATGCGTCGTGTAAATAGTCATATAAACTGGTTTTATAACGTCGGTTTTATAACTCTACACCGCTCGTGGCACAGGCGTGACGTTATAAAGCCGGTGTTATTATGCGTGTAAACTACGAGTTTTATAAATCCTATTTGCTAGTGCTACCAACTGCGATTGCAGTCAGGCAGGCGGCAAAACTGCAAAATATCATAACCTAACAAACTTACCTTACCTTCACAAATCGTATGTGATTTGTGCTTACCTTCTATTTACGAAATTGGTTGAAAATGTGCTCGAATAAAAATAAGCGCGATGCATGGGAAGTAGAAGAAACTCGTTACTTTTTACGACTGGTTAACGAGAAAAAAATTATAAGATGTTTAGATGGGAAAAAATTTAGAGCACTGGAAGTGTTTGAACAATTGGTGGAGCCTATGCATAACTCTGGTTATTTAAAAACCGCAAAACAAATGCAAACCAGGTTCAAAACATTAAAGAGTAAGTATAGGATTTACCAATGCATTTTATAGTCAACCCAAGTACTGCGTGAAGTATACACACGGAGTAATCAGAGTTTTCAGTAACTGTAATGCCCAGGCATTTTATGATACTTATTTCTTATAGTGCAATACAACCAATGTAAACGAGATCTAACAAAAAGTGGAGAAGGAAGTTTATAACCTCAAACTGAACAGCGTGAAGTTGACAGCACTAAAGTTAACGTTGGTTAAAATGGTTTCTAGATTTCTTAATATGCTAAATTCAAACGGGTGTTATAACTCCAGTGGAATTTATAACTTCACAGTCGTGTAAACAGTATACCTAAACTAGGAGTTATAACGTCAGGATTTATAAAACCAGCGTTAAGTCACCGTGTAAACGTAGTCTCTGATTCGATCATTACACGTGAGAAAAAATGCTTTATATTTCCTAATTTAACCACCATCGTACCTGCATTAATAACAAAGTTAGCAATACTGCCGACTTCAATTTGAGCAAATATTAATACTTTTCTATAATGTTCTCGAAGGATTGCGTTTAATTAATTTATACATTGTGAATCGTACTTAACTTAAGCCAGTTTTTATAACGGTGCTACACTAACTACAAGATCAAATTTTATTATGATTATACTAATAAACAAAAAAAGCATGGAGATTAGTTTATCAATATGAACAGATTTTCTCAGTCTACAGTTGCACTAAATGCCTTCTTATCTACATACTATATTTTAATCCTATTCGCTGGCAAGCCCCGAACACCTAAACCTGTGATTTTATAAATATGCCCTTTAATACAGTCTTCTTCTCCTTCAGTAGGCCACGCAATATGACTAGCACTTGTTACGTACAGTTCATCCAAAAGTGGGCCACCAAAGGCAACTGATGTTATCTAAAACGCATTAATAGTTTACAAATTACATAATTCCTTTATGGTACCTGGAGGTCTGGAATGTTTACGGTATCCAGTAACGTTTCAGGTTTAGCGGAACTAACTTTGATCACTCTCTTTCCGCGAAACACGGCGACCCATAAATTTCCATCAGCATCAATAGTTTGGCCATCCGGAAAGCCTGGAATGTTATGCTTTTCCAGACTAAATAGTGGTTGACGATTAGCTATAAATAAACAATATAGTTATGGAAAACGATGTGGTAATGCGTACTGATAGACGCGTTAGTTGCATCAAAGTCGTATTGATCTATTCTTCTTTTAACCGAATCAATGTAATACATTTTTTTTAAATCGCTACTCCAAGCAAGCCCGTTTGATATGCCCACATTTTCTTCAAAATATCTGATTTTTTTATTGGAGCTCAAGCAAAATAGAGTGCCCGTTCTTGGACCGTATGGTGTATCGCCGTCAATGGCCATAGTGCCTGAAAGAGAACGTGCGTATTTAACCTTCCCTTATCTTTCAGTTCTATTTCAGTTACCTGCCCATAAGTTACCAAGAGGGTCCACTTTGCCATCATTTATTCTGTTATTTTTTAAAGCGTTGTCGGTATCAACAATAGCGATCGTTTCTATACTAGTAGGTCTGGAACTAACACCATCCCAGGTAAGGACGGCTACTTCTCGTTGCAAAGTAATAATGAAACGATCAGACGAACCACTTATGGGCACAATTAGAGATGGAAATTTATCTGAAAGTAATTCACATAGATATCCACTCCTGTAGGTTGGGTAAACATTTTTCTCAAATTTTGGTGATTGTATAAGTAAAGATAGGCATAGTTACGTATTAAATAATTTGATCTACTTGCCCACTTTTATATGAGTATGCTTTTTAAGAGATGGTATGTATTTATGAATCGTCTTCTTTACGATATCCACCCAGTATAAACTTTGCGATTCGTTATCCCAATGGGGTCCTTCACCAAGCTCAAAGCAGCCTAATTCTCTAATTTTCTCGATAACAGGCGCCATTGGAGTGCGATTCTAAATAGTCAACAATAGATTATTACATAAACATAATTTTGATAGCGAAAGGTAGAGATATACACAATAAGCGAGGATTGTATGATAATTTTGTAAAAAGAAAAAAAAACAAAATCCCAATTTTAAGTTTAAAATTTACATTTCCTAACTGCGTAATAATTTAATAAAATCGCTGTAAACTTACTCAGGTATATGTGCAAGTAAGATCGGCAGTATAAATTAACTAACTGTCCCTACTTACACCTATTCTTATATGCTCAACGACTTATTATGTTGTAAATGGATGTACCGAGACTGGTTATTAGGGTCAATTGAAGAGATAATCCCTATTTGTTGTTTGAGGCCGGTAATCACATTACATACATACATATTTTTGGTTCCTTATCTCATGAAAGCTACGTGGGATTCTAAATCCCTTTTTCTACGTCACCCTTGTAACAGATTTTTGATATTCTTTAATTACTAATAATTACGGCACGGCACCAGAAAATACTAAAAATACCTATCACGTATTTCTACAATTAGGTATGCAAAATTCGAGTATTAACAAAGGAGTTACTCTTTGGTATTAAATCAAAAATCTGTTACAATAGAGTCAGATCTGTCCTTTATCGGTACCTAACATTCAGAGACTTACAAGTCTATGCTTACATCAAGGGATAACATCCAATGTACTGAAAAGTCCCAAATCTAACATGAAAACTCTATCCGGATCACACAAAGGATTCGAATAAACACGTAATTAATTGATTGACAATAATAAAAATCTATTCCCAAACACATGAAATGAAAAATTGAAAAAAAATTCCCGAATGAAAGAATCGCTTACGAAACTTAAATTTGGACAAATTACCACGCACTAGGCGGTCGTAAGTTAAAAATCGGAAAAATCTTAAAATTAGTTTTGTCTCTTACTAATCTGGTCGTACGTACAAAGATTTGCGATAACAAGGTGCACTTAACTTCACCCGGAAACGCTGAGAGGTGTTAAACTTCATTTTTTTTTAACACACAAAACTACTTAATGACAAACAATATTAATTTGATGAATAAAATGACGAGTTGTCGGTGGCGCTTCAGACAGGGCAGACTTTTCACTTTTAATAACAAGAGAACCTTAATAGAAGGCCTCAAGGTTGCATTAACTGCTTGATTTTTCAACTTGACACACTTCTTTCACAAAGCGGATAATCCGCTTTAAACTTTTCACACAACTTTTATTTGGTTAACTTGCTTCTGCACAAAATAATGATGATAATGACAAACTGCACCTTCAAATAATCAAATCAGGCGGACTGCACGAGTAAAAATAGGGTAAAGAAACGTACACGCTTTCCAACCGTCGGGAACCAGCCACGTTTTTTCCTTGATTGCAGCATTTAACGAAACACCACTTCCACTACCTATAAAAATCCTAAACACACTAGTCAGTTTTCGACGATCAAGAATTCAATATCAATAAGATCCATTTTGAAGACACAAAGCAGTATTACAGAAGTTTGACAATGTACTTCCAAACCGTTTGAAAAATACGTTTACGTGTGAACAGATCTACTCGTGTTGCATTAGAGCATAGCTACGCCCAGTAATAAAAACGACTCACTCGAACGAGGATACGCGCGGTGTTGGATGCCGATTTCTCGGAAAGAGCATAAGTGTCAATGAGATTTGTTTGTATTGAAGCATCTGGTGAGGCGGCGGCCAATTCCCAATGTCCTACGTGAGCGGCAACATGCGGCCGGCGCGGTCGTCGCGTTGTAGACGGCAAACGCGACCAGAGCGTCTTACGTGCAAGCACCGAACATAAAGTGATGCAAGCGCATGTTGTTAAGACTGAAGCGACAGACACGGAAATATCAAATATTTTGACCCGCTGTGCCGCCTCAAAAACTCTTGAGCCAATAAACTATCATGCTTTGATATATCCGCGAAGACCGCGCCGTCCGCATGTTGCCGCCGCTCACGTAGGACATGCGTAACTTATGCCGAATAATGCGCAATATACAGGGTGTCCCTAAAAGGTCTGTACAACGCGCTACCAGGGGTTCTTGGTATCAAAATAGGACGATTTAACCCAACTTACCTCTATCCAAAAGTGCTTCGGTAAGGCGCTATCTACCGCCAAAGATTTAAAAAAAAAATTTTATTTTTATTTTATCGGAAAATGGTTTTGCCGATTAAAATGAAATTCGGGATGTGAATGTCTGATGTAAAAAGGGTCTTTGTGATATCACCGTTTTGATTGTAGTTGCTATGTAGGTGGTAAAATACTGACCATCCGCATCTGAAGACGTCTAAAACTTTTTAACTACTATTTTGACAGTTCTGAATTTTTGGACACTGAGAGACAGTTTACTTGCAAGCATTTTTTGTCTCTTGATGAATATCGCTATCTGTGATGGGTTACGAAAAAAAAAAATTTACGCATCATGAATGGCATGCATCATACATGCGATTGTTCCTCAAAAACCATAAGTGCAAGCAAGAAGCATGTGAGTATACTCTCTAACGCATTGGCGACCATTTCCACGACAGTATCTAAACACATAAGCATATCAGATAACTGCGTTACTGTATTGAAAGGCCATACTACAATTTTAACAATGAAATTTTAAATCTTCAAGCAAAACGTAAATTGTTAATGTTTAAGAAACAACAAACAAACGGTACGCCACTCTAAGGTTTCACAGCCATCTTCTGATTTTTTGAGGAACAATCGCATGTATGGTGCATGCCATTCATCATGCTTAAATTTTTTTTTTTTTCGTAAACCATCACATCGAGCGATATTCATCAACAGACAAAAAATGCTTGCAAGTAAACTGTCTCTCAGTGTCCAAAAATTCAGAACTGTCAAAATAGTAGTTAAAAAGTTTTAGACGTCTTCAGATGCGGATGGTCAGTATTTTACCACCTACATAGCAACTACAATCAAAACGGTGATATCACAAAGACCCTTTTTACATCAGACATTCACATCCCGAATTTCATTTTAATCGGCAAAACCATTTTCCGATAAAATAAAAATAAAAATTTTTTTTTTAAATCTTTGGCGGTAGATAGCGCCTTACCGAAGCACTTTTGGATAGAGGTAAGTTGGGTTAAATCGTTCTATTTTGATACCAAGAACCCCTGGTAGCGCGTTGTACAGACCTTTTAGGGACACCCTGTATACTTCGAATCATCTACGACCTTGTTATCAGCACCAAATGTGCAGTTTCAATTAATTAACTTTCACCTTAAAGCGGAACTCCACCAAAGCAACATTTGTCAAGGACACTGTCGTCGACAAATGTTGATAACAAATGTTACAACAAATTTGAAATGTTTGCGACTTTTCATGACCGTAGTCGCCGACATTGTTGACTGTTTCTCTCTGAAGGCGGTACATCAAAGAAAATCAATGTCGACAACAAATTTTTGAAATACGGCTCCACCAAATGCACGTGTGTTGTGTCGTGTTTTGCTGATTTGCTCCCAATCGGTTATTGCGCAGATCATTCATAATATCATTGAATTTATAACTATCAGAAGCGCGGGTTAAATGGCAGGATATGTGACTGTTTTCAATAGTTTAAATTACAAGACGTAGATGTCTCTACCATCGAGAAAGATGAATAATAATGTCAGTTTTTTACCTTTGTTAATTATTATACAGGAATCTGTAATGAACCCACTATCTCGATTTGTAATTGTTGTATACAGAATTCTACATACCCAAGAAACGTACTTATAAGGCATTTATGTGGCACACAGGATGTTGAATGACGTAAGATAAACATTCTTCCTTTCATGAATCGTGACCTACTTAACATTCCTTAAGGAAGATTGAATTACATTTGAACAGGAAAGCAAAAAATACGCAGGCATCCTTGATCACTGTAACAGAAATTAAATGTACCTACCTATCTATTCTTAATTTTTGTGTGTGTCGGTTAAACCGTTGCCACCGGTTAAACTACCTAAGACAGGGGTCGGCAACCTATTGAAACGGAAGAGCCAAAAATTACAATTTACAAAATTTCCCAGTTCTTAAAGAGCCACAAATAATTTTTGATTCAATATTATAGTTTTTGGCTATACCTATACAGGGTCCTGCAACAGTCCTTCGGTTTTTCCTACATAGCTGATAGATACCTGGTAAAAATATTGGTGGTTGCGGATCTACAGAAATTATTTTTGAATGTACAGGGTGTTCCATTTTTACGATGTCAATTAATAACTGACCTTTTTAAATAGAACATCCTGAATATTTGGTTGTTTCAATGCCGTTTGTTCAAAGTGCTATAACTATTCTTTTTCAAATGGAACTACCACTATTTTATTTCGCTATTCGCTTTTGTCTTCTCTTAAATGTTTATAAAGGGTGCCCTGTGCTTAAACTCCGCAGTGTTTAGGTTATTCAATATTTTTCACAAAAGTACCTACTCATTAATTAATTACGTGTTTATAGATCGGAGTAGGCTGGCTATAATAAAAAAAACAAAAGAATACCAGAAAGTAAACAAGTGTCAAAAATTACATAATTATTTGCTGCAAGTATACTTTTGATACAAAATAAGATTAATTAAAAAGGCGAATTTCGAACAAATGAACTAATTTCTTTAGATAAATACGGAGAGCCGCAACTTTATAGGTATCAAAAGAGCCGCAGGTTGCCGACCCCTGATCTAGGATCACACGTCACACCTGGCAATTTTGATACAAAATAAAAAGGTGGTTAACCTCTTTTCTTTTAAATTCTGACGTTTGAAATTTGTTCTCAATGGTTAATCGATAACTTATCGATAATTATCGATTAATAGATAGTCAATCGATAAATTTAAAAAAAATGGTCGACCGGTCAACAAAAAAAGAATTTTTTTGCGCATGCGATTTGATTGAAAGCTTTCAGGGGCGAAAATTAAAGCTGGAATCTTTGTTTTCCCTAAAAAAAAAAAAAGAAAAATGGAGGGTGATATTTTTCCGCGGTTACTTAGCAAAGAGGAAAAAAAATCCTGGAACAGTTTTAAGGCAATAGTCCATGGTTTCCCGTTCAGTGTTTCCTGGGAAACCATAGAGCTGAAAATTATGATGAGCTGACAGGATTTGGTTTTGTATCATGGGGTATCTCTAAAGAATAAAGATGCACAGGTTACATTCTCATTTAGATCAATTTAAGGATAATATGGGAGCTTATTCGGAATAAGGACAACACTTTCTCGAGACAATGGAACTTAGGCACCTTCCCAAGGCCAGGAAGTTGGAAGCATGATGGAAGATCAGATTCAGTTGAACATGACAAAAACAGCAAAACTGTTCCATTTTTAAACATTTACACTCTAAGATAAACAAATTATAAATGTAGAAACGTTACCATTTAATAAATCATGCCTATGTAAGTAGGATTCTATAGGTATTTTTATTTTTTGGTTTTTTGCATTTTTTTCACACAAAAACAAATACATACCTAACCATTTTTTGTTCTAATTCTTATTTGTGGCTATAGAAGCAATAAAAATAAGGTATATATGTCCCATGCGCAAAAATGCTGTAGACCGGTGTAATTTATCGAAAATGTTAAAGGATTGGTCAATAAACCTATAATTACCGATAATCTATCGATTAATCTCACAACTAAACTATTAAGATAGATAATTATGGAGAGAATTTTTAACGACATAAACTTTTCAATGTTTAGGTATACCAGTTTACTTCCAACAAAAGCGATGTAAGAGCATTGTGGAGTTGCCATATGATCACAATTCACAACCTACTGCTGTACTCATTTTTGAGGATTATCGTCCACTTGATCACCTTTGATTTCAGAAAACTTGAGCATCAAAAGATCCTGTTTTATTTAAATTATCTCTCGCAATACCAATACCAAAAAAACAAAAGTGTTAGCGAGTGTACGCATGGATGATGTAATATATCGATTGAGAATATATATCGATGAGATTTATGAAAAAGTATCGATAGTTTTCTCTTGATAATTTCCGCTACTTATTATTAATCGATAAATATCAGAGATAGACAATTTTCGTGGCAATAATAATCGATTATTATCAGCAGCTAACAATCATTATTAATTATTTTCAAAAGTTATCGATAATTATAAAAAGTTATCGATAATTATCAAACGTTATCGATCATTATCGAAAATTAGCGTTACGATTTATCGATAATTGTCGATTATTATCGAAAGTTATCGATAAGTGTTTAAAGTTATCGATAATTATCGATAGTTATCAATTAACGATTAATCGATAATTATCAGACTGAACAGACATATCGATAAATCGATAACAATTTCATTTATCGCGCAGCTCTAGCACAGATTAAAATTATGTCTGTGGCTCTAGTAGGTATACGAATTCACGTAAACTGGGACCGATTTATTTGTGCACAATGCTGCATGGTTATAAAAAAAGCTGATTCGAGAAATTTAGTTATCAAATGTGAATGTGGAAATGATGTAGCTGCCAACAGTGCCAACTGCCAACAATTCCACTACTGGACTGTTCTGAGGTTCATTTAAATTTGGGTAAATTTCGCCAACTTTTTTTATACCTTGGCAGCATTGTGCACACAGCAAATAAAATTAAGTAATTAACACATCGGTTCCAGTTCACGTGAATTCGTATTCTGCCAACGCGGCGGCAAATGTGTTGGTACGTTTTTTCTCTTCTCGCTGACCGTTGGTTTTCACAATTCAAATGCTTGCAACGGACAATATTTTGCCTTCAAATTTTGATCGTTTTTTAATAACAAAATCTCCCGCTTTCAGTAAAAATGTGGAACCTGCCTATTGTACTGCCTGTGAATAGAATGTATGAAATTGCATTCCTTCAAGGACAAGGACTGCAAGCTTCGTTCGTCTAAATGTATTATTATTTACATTACAAATTTACGCAATGCTTCTTAAGGGATCTATTTTTAGAACATTCCAATCCTATTTATAAAACCATTCCAATGATAACACAAAAACATCCCGAGTTCCTGACATCTAACGATTAAAAAGGAAAATATTCGAATGGTCAAAATAAATTGTTTGTAATGCTGCCATCTAATGTCAATGTAACGCTCCACTTTCGATCGCCCACGGACTTTCAAACGATCGAACTGCCCCTAGCGGCGGCCAGTTGGCACATGGTCACAAACTGTTATATGGGATCGGCGCTTCTGATAGTTATAAATTCAATGATAATATACTTGTGTTGATTCGTGAGACTAGTTCTCTAGTCACAGTCACTAGTCTAATGGAACGATATCGAGAGGTAGACGTCGTCTAGTATAAAAACAGCCGCAGGTAGCCGCCCACTGCCAAACATGTCTTTTTTTCCAATGGGCTAGATAGTGATGAAAATATAATAGCATAATTTGATACACCTCACAGGCGACCAGATTTGCAGTGGGCGGCCACCTGCGATTACTGACGTGACTGTCTATAGGTATGTGTACCTGTACAATCTTCGAACAAATTAGTGGCACTGTATTTGCACTTCTTCGCAAACTTGGACGTACCCAGTATTCGATGCTTACGGCGTTTAGACGGGAAATTATAAAGTGAGCACCTGCCAAAATAAGCTTATCATCATCGTTCTTCATGGCAGTCTTGATGTGGCAAGTTTCGCCTATTTTTCTGAATGTCAACAAAAGTTGATGACATGTTACCGACTAATGTTGCTTTGGTGGAGTTCTGTTGGTATTAAGCAAAAATTAGTTCTCACTTACATCCGTATTTCAGAAGTAACATTTAATTTTTTGCAATAATAGGTAGTTTTAATTACGTGCACTACAAAGCTTAATTTCGCAACGCCCGCCACTAACTAGTAAGGTAATATAGAAGGAAGGAAACATACTAGATTTGGTGGATTAGTACTTTAATGAGGGTAGAATGCGAACGTAATTAATTAAGCATAAAAACAATATTTCGGAAGGCACGAACACAAATCTAGCGCTTGTCATGTAATTTTATGATTGGTTGGGATTAAATTATTGTCGCTCGTCTAATGGAAACCCTTCAAGATTACCGATTCTCCACTTTAAAAAATTATAAATTAAGTAGACATAAATGTGACATAGAAAATTGAAGACGGGTGTTTACAGCGTGTAATTTGCATTCATGTTTAGTACTGCACAAATGTAATTACCGAAGTTTCGTTTTCGTTCTCGTTTACATGGCGCACACGATTACTAGTCCCTTGTACCTAGATGTAATAATGGAATAAACGAAAAGTTGACAGAATATTCACTTAACAATATAAATACCTACTCCTAGGAAGGAAGGATACTTAAATTTACCGCGTATGAAATGCGAAAAAATAAGATGTTGTATTTGGTTACAAAGTTGCCGCATAAATATCGAAAACGCTCAATGAGCGAAAATAACGCACATAATGCGATTGACCAAACACCGAAATTAAGTATTGTTGTGTGTTATGGTCGTGAACTTAAGCCCAAAACGCGTTTAGGTCATTTTAGAAGGAACCACAATGCGAAATGGATCGTTTCAATCAATCGAGCCCGGATTTTTAGCGTATTTTTCTCAAAATGAAAAATCGCCATTGGCTGCACTTTGTCGTCCGTCCGTCCGTTCATCACACATACTCCTTCTACACTACTAAACCGATTTTGGCGATATAGGGCTTATTTGAAAGGGCTTGGTCCGTACATATACCGATATTTTTTGGTTTTGCGCATGCTCAGTGTCAAAAATTTGGTTTAACGCATGTGCAATGTTAACTTTTTTATTTATAATAGCTATTTATGTTACAAGTACATAATCTATGACTTTATTGGACGAGACGAGATAATAAAGTCTGATTATGTACGAGTAACATACTTGTTACAATGTAGTTCTTGTATGTATTGAAAATTTGCTGAAATTTGGTATACCTCTCGCCAGGAAAGATTGCCGGTCACAGAACACTTGATCCCGGTCTACAAATCTATGTTTTTCTAAAGATGTGAGCGACTTCCGGGAAAGATGTCAATGTTAAACAAAAAGACTTTTCGGTCAACATTGGCACGAACGTATTCCGGAAGTCGCTCGCATCTTAAGAAAAATAAAGATTACAAATCGACACAAGGTGTGCTGTGACCGGCAATCTTTCCTGGCGAGAGTTATATAGATTTCACTATTTAATAATCAGAAAACACATAATGCGCCTTTTGTGTTGTCATAGATACGTGTTGTTTGGAAAAAAATCTGTTGATGTGTATAGTGTCAATTTCGTTGGGTGGGTATTAACTAATTCTCTGTACCTAATTATGAATCCAGAAGAAATTGATGGGTCCAACAGTATGCAACAATTAGCCTGCAATGCCAGAGAGATGCCTTTACCAAGCAAATCAAAAACTGTATACGAGGCGGCATACAGGGAATACAGAAGGTGGTGCTTGGGGAAGAAAATCAATTGCACCACGGAAGACTGTATATTGGCGTACTTTAATAGTGAGTTGGTCTCCTATAAAAGTTCTTCTTTATGAAGTAAGTACTCGATGTTACGATCGACAATTAATTTAAATGAGGGAGTGGATATAAGCAAATTTCACAGCCTAACTCCTTACCTCAAAAGAAAAAGAGAAGGTCATAAAGCTAAGAAGTCTTTGACGTTGGACAGAGAAAATGTGAATACGTTTTTAGTGATAGCTAGTAACAATGATTATTTGTTAAACAAGAGACCACGAATATTGAAGATCATAAAACTCACTTTGTAGTCAAACTTGTGGAAACGAAAACAAAGACGGATCGATCCTTCATGATTGTTCCGGGAAATCTTGAAAATTTGGATTTGTTAGACTTAATTCGAAAATACCTCATCGCAGGTTTTTCTTGAACTACGTGAAAGAGAAATGCACGGTGCGACCAATAGGGGTACACAAAATTGCAAATGTATTGTGGCCAAATTTTTAAAGTTAGAAAATCCATCGGCGTACACGAGTCATTGCTTTCGTCTTACATCGGCCAGTATTCTGGCAAATGCCTTAGAGACCACAGAAATATTGCATCAAAATGGTACATTGGGAATTAACATTACCAACAATAACAACTGTGTTATTAACATTAATTCAGTATAATAAAATTATTGAAATGATATATGTAGATATGTGTTCTTAAAATTATAACATAACATATGTGTCTTTAAAATAAACATCACAAAAAATTGTTTAGCCCTCCAACAGCAGTTACAAATTCATCGTGACTATATACCCCCGCGTCTGTTAAAAACGACTTGATTGTATTCCTGAAATTCTTCGGGGGTAATGCTCTAATTGTCGTTGGAAGTTTGTTGTACAAGAGTTGGGACTGATATTTTTTCCCATTTTGTGATTTTTCAATCTGCAAAAATTTATTCTAACATCTTCCTTGCATCTAGTATTATGAGCTCGATTATGAGTATGGTAGTCGGATTGATGTCGGTATTCTTGTATGTGCTTTTTTGCGAAGCAAACACTTTCAAGGATGTACCTACATTCCAGGAAAGGTTAATATATGCAGAGCCTTGAAGGCATCTCGACAGTCGTCCCGATACCCTAGTCCTGCAATTACTCGAACAACACGACGCTGCATCTTGAAGACGTGTGACCAAGATGATGAGTGACATCATAATGCTGTGGATTAGGACGTAGTAGGCATTCATGAGGACAATTTTTGAGGTGTTTTGTACTAAGCGCCGGAGGAGGTTTTAAGGAAAATATTACGTTTTCCGTTTTTTTGTTCGTTCAAACTTAGTTCATTTGACGTACACCACTGCTTTATGGCACTGATTGCGGTTTGTGCTTGATTGATGACAACGCTTAAGTCTCGATTTCAGCAAAATACTGTAGTGTCGTTAGCATATAGATCACAGCCCATATCCAGGTGAAGATTTTTCGGTAGATCATTTGCGTATATAAGAAATAGCAGAGGTCCGAGTATAGAACCCTGCGATACACCATTTTGTATTGGAAGTCGATCAGATATGCTGTTGTCGAAGAAAACATGTTGCATTCTGTTTTTGAGATATGATCGAATGAGTGCAATGCTGGAGTCGTTGAAGTAAGTATTCTTCAACTTCTTCAACAAGATGTCGTGGGATACTCGATCAAAGGCTTTTGATAAGTCTAGCAAAGTGGCCACGGAATGTTCTACCTTTTCAAAGGATTCTAATGTACGATCTATAAAATAGTTCAACGCATCCGCTGTGCTTCTGTTTTTCCTAAATCTAAATTGTAAATTGCAAAATAAGGTATTTGTTTCGAAATGTTTACTTATCTGAAGATAAATAACTTTTTCAATTATTTTAGAAATGACTGGTAGGATAGATATGGGTCTATAGTTTTGTATCTCGTTGATGTCTCCATTGAGTATAACCAAAGCCACTTTTAACATGTCTGAAAAAATTTCCGAATTAATTATGATGTTTATCATAGTTGTTAGGGGACCCACAAGTGAATTTATATTGGTTTTTAATAGTTTAGATGACATGTCATATAGACATCTCTAGATGAACTATTTTACTGCCTCTAAGTTTGAACGTGTGTATCGGAGCCACTTCTTGACCCTGCTGGGCATCCAATGCAGCCGTAGTTTGGCTGGTGTGTTTCGCAATGTTTGTTAAGTATATGTTGGCTGATAAGTTTGTACTGACGTTTGGGTTCTTAGTTTGTCGGTGTACATTTATAACGTTCCAAATAGCTTTAGTTTTGTTTGTAGAGTTATTTATAACATTTGCACGTAGCTTAGCAGATTTTATCTCATTTTTGTAAAATGTTTTTTGTTTCTTGTAACGAGCGATCAAAAATGACTTGCTGGCGAGTCGCCTTTGGAAGTTCAAGTTAAATACGATTTCCTATGTAAACAAAAATTCCAAAGGTGACTCGACAGCAACTCATTTTTGATCGCATTGTACAGGTTGCGTATTTCTGGTATGTCGTATTGCATATGTAAGTGCTTTAAGAATTGTAGCACATCACGTTGATTTTTGAGATCCTCTTCTTCTCTACTTCTCTACCGTGGTATATATACTATTTTTTTCACTACTAGCCCTTGAAGTCCTCTAAATTAACATATTATATTGATAAGAAAGTAAACGGTTAGACAGAATTATTCATTTATTAATTTAACATTTCAATCAAGTGCGTGCGGAAGTACTAGTCAAACAGGCCGTATTTTGTTCGTCATTGAGGTATTTTCAGAGTAATTTCGTTCGAATTTGTTCAAAATGTGATAATTTTAGGTATGTAATTTCTCTGGAAATAGCGGATGGAGGCAATTATTCGTTTTAGAGAAATTGTCTAAACGTTTATTGAGCGAAATTTCGGGTTGTGTTGTCTAAAAGTGACAGCGTGACAGTTCTGATTATTGACTACTAGTTAATAATGTCCACATTATTAACCACTTTGAACAATTGCCGAGAAAGCCTACTTTACAAGTGGAAAAAAGGTTAATAATCATGTCATCAGATGCTAGTAGTGAAAAAAACCCTTTTTTTTGTCAGCGGACGATGACTTGTGCATTGGAAGGTGGGGTAGTTTAAACGTGCTCTCCCCACAACACAATAATCGCGCCTGTCCTGCTAGTGAATGCACGACTCAGCTCCGCTCATGTGTCTCCGTCTTCCTTCCTTAAACGCCGACTATGTGACTCAGTGGTAGAGAGTTGCGCTACATAACCGAAAGGCGGGTGTTCGAACCTGTGGTGAGGTAAGATTTTTCATCTGTGGCAAAGATAGTTTCGAGCATTCTGTCGGCTACTCCGAATTAGGGTTCCTGCAGTTTTCCTAATTCTTAAGGTAAATAGCAGAGTAGGATAGAACAACTTAAGACCTGTTGAGGGCCCAGAACAAGACGGACAATAAATAAATAAATAAATAAATAATAAATAAAACGCCCTACATACGGTACAAACGTAAACGATAAGTCGAACACACATGTTGGCCATTATTAATAGGTGAACAGAAGTACAGTGACGTCAAAAGTGAAAAAAACAGCCTGTACAAGTTTATAAATTCGTCCCAAAAATATTTATATTTAGAATCTGTTAATAAAGGTGAATACACAAAATAATATACACGTCTTTCCAACAAAGAAACAATGGTCAATGACCATAATTCTTTAATCATAGGTAATTGATATTATTAAATCAAACTGGTTGCGGTTCGTGCATACCATCCAACTTAAAAGGTCAGGAACCGCCACTTCTAATACTGCAGACAAAATCAACACAACAAAATCGCTTTTTAGGGGAATTTTTGAAGTAAAAAAATTTCTCTAATGTGATTCTATTTTCCGTCCCTCTGGCGGTCTGTTTATGTATTTATTTATTTATTTAGTTAGTTATATATTTCTTTATTTACCTTTATTTATTCTTCGTATCTTGTTTAATTTTTATAGTTATGTATCAAACTAGTATATTGCTACAGAAAAATAAACATGTTGTCTGTCATTCTCACGTTGATATAGTCATTATATCCACCATAGAATCACGACACAGAAATACCTACATTTGAATTCGCGAAGGGCGAGCACTGCGTCACTAGTTTGTGAACCATCTCTTTCTCGCTGAAGTGTTGACATGTGATAGAGAATTAAAAAAATTGTTCAAAATTGGTTCACAAACTAGTGACGCAGGGCTCGCCTTGTGTGAATTCACTGTACTGCTGTCACTTTTACGCAAGAAACTGACTGGTAAGATTTTCTGATTTAAAAATTCGAAGACTTAATAATTAACTAAACCTTTAAAAATAGCAATATTTCTTAGCATCATTAGCTTTACTCCCATTCTTCCTTGGTGCTTCGTTAAAACTTCCAGTGACCATAGTATATGTAACTGCTTTAATACCGACAGCAATGTAAATTACAGCTTGTGCTAAATTCCTGAAAATTTTATTTGATGGGAAGGGAAATACAACCACATATTATACGATCTTTACGGCCGGTAACTTTACGCCACGCCCGCCACACCAAAAAAACTCATATTTATTGTAAAACTCGAGTTTACAGGTAGAGCAGCCCTTGCTTATTATGATAAATTAATGAAATATTTGTAATTTTTTGAACGGCCCAATTCCGTAAAATATGTACACAAAAAATGGAAAATGTAAATGTATAAATATGCTATATTTTGCAGGGTTATGTGGTTTTTATCCTTCATTGTATCAGAAAGTGTGCAGCATTTAAATTTCTATTGGGTTCTTTACGACATACCATTCTGTATTCAAAAGATATTTAATTTGCATATAGAACAAAATAAAATTTTTTTACTGCCATATTTGAGGGCCTTAATTGAAAATTAAGTTGTTAATTTATTCTTTCCTTGTAGCTCCGTTCTGGACGAAAATTCGAAAGTTTGGTCGTGTATTACATTTGATCATCAATAAATACTAATCCGTGTCGCTTTGAAGCGTCACATTTCCATTTCACACATGGCTATTCCTGTAAATCCATTAAAATGCTATGGGTAGTGAGTGAATTTATTTCCATTCGCAAAACACGTTGATGTTGCGAGTTTTAAGCACACAGTTCGTAAAATATTGTTCTCGTGATTAACAAAAATATAGGCCAAAGTGCTTGATTAAGCGCAGATTTCCGCAAACGTGTTTTTAAAAACCAACCAGCTACAACTTTGTATCTGAATATGCAATATACCTACATAGGGCTCATGTAACTAAATAAAAAAACTCTATAGGGATAATCCGGTTTACCTCACATTTTAACTAACGGTAACAAATACATTTACCATTTATAGAGCGAGCTTTGAAAGTCATCAAATACGGCAACTATAGGGTGTAATCGTAGGGGGGGGGGGGGGAACGCAATTAATTTCCGTAATTCAAAACAGAAAATGAGTCCAAGGCAAAACGTCATTATAACAATAAAGAAGAAATAAGCCAAACACGTATACAGCCAAAAATTTGTTTGGCCAGTCCTCAGAACGCGGATAGCTTTTGGTTACATATAAGACTAGATATACTTCCTGTGATGCAGGACGGGTTCAACTGATATAGACTTATAGAAATTAATGTAGGTAGGTCTGTCTGTCTGTAACTTATTTTAAAGTAAGATCCTTTACGCCATCTATGTTTTTTAGTTCTTTCTTTTGCCGCTAGGGGTCATCTGAATGATTTTTGTATTGTCTATTATAATACTTCTTTCTTTTTTTTTTCTCTTTCTGGTTTGCTGTTCCATTGAATAGTTTGCTGTTCCATTGAATACGCTTAGCTTGCTTTGAAAAACATTTTTCAAAATCGGCTAGGGAATGCCCGAAAACCTATTCAAAGATGTGCCACCCATCTTTGTAACTGTTATGGTTGCTGAGACACACATTAAACAAGAAATCCAAATTTCACCACTTCTTTAGGGGTGGCTCCCAAAAGAAGCACGTTGGACCCTCGGTTTATTTGGAAAAAGTGCTTGTCTTGATCCCCTCTATCACCCAATTTTTTTTTACTTGCGGTCATGTAACACCCTGTATGTTTTTGATATCTCGAGCGCCCTGTGTAATGACTGTTGATACAAAATATCAACTCAAACTAACTACAATATTTATTATTTTTTATTTTATATATTTTTATTTTAGGGAGTACTCTGTCCCACGCCCATTTGCCCTCGCGCCCTTGTGTCTCGTGCCCTTTGGGCGGCGCCCTAATGTCCTAGACCGATTTTATTTTATTTATAGTGCTGTGTGTACCGGTCCGTAAGACGAAATAAGTCAAACACGTATACAGCCAAAAATTTGTTTGGCCAGTCCTCAGCCGAAATAACCGAAATAACACAGCAATAGTATTATACCTATCTTACTGAATTAACGTAAATAAATACTATACAGGGTGGTGACTTGCGTAACGCATCATAGGGATTTCAATGTAAAATTCATAACATGCGATTATTGGCTCCCCAAATTATTTTAGAGTAAAAATGTATTAAGGTTTTTTGTAGGAAAAAATTTTTTACGTCAATCAACTCTATAAGTTTTTTTATTTTTGCATAATAAAGACGGAAAATTGGAAAATAAAACCCCCATCTTTTTCAATAATCTGCGATGCCATGGAATTTTCTAAAACAAAAAGATATCCAGTTATCAATTAGCAGCAGTTCGAAATGGCTTTTATGATCGACTTGGTTACTGTATTGCAGTTAATGGTGACTTATTCGAACATTTATTGTAAATTGTTATATTAGGAAACCGTTTTTAGTAATTTGGTCTTTCTTTATGTTGAATTTGCTGTTCTAAATATAATACTTTTTGATAGAATTTGATTTGTTTTATAGCGGACATTCCATGGCATGACGGATATTGGCGTAGTTTTTGTATTGTAAAATTCCATGGCATCACAGATTATTGAAAAAGATGGGGGTTTTATTTCCAATTTTCCGTCTTTATTATGCAAAAAATTGAAAACTAATAGAGTTGATTGACGTCAAAAAATTTTTCCTACAAAAAACCTTAATACATTTTTGCTCTAAAATAATTTGGGGAGCCAATAATCGCATGTTATGAATTTTACATTGAAATCCCTATGTTGCGTTACGCAAGTCACCACCCTGTATAGGTATCCTGCATTCATCCAAAGCGACTTGATGCAATTTTTTTCTTTCCTTGAACTTTTGCAGATGCAGAGGCAGAGGTCATTTTTGATATGCGACCGGATAACCACCAATTGATCGTATCTCGCCAAATACAAGAGATATTAAGGTGACCCTCGTATCTCGAACACAGTGTATACCTGATCTTTACCAGATATTTTGTATATTCCCGATTTATCCTTTATCAATACCTACGAAATCTTGAGAGTAGGTACCTAAAAGTTTTTGTATACTTGTAGTAATAAAGCACAGCAAGGAAGTTAATTTTTCGTACACATTATGAATTTCATCAAAGAGGTTCACCGTAAGGCGTTCCATCCCCTTACATTAACCACTACATTACAGTTTAATTAGTTCGATGTCAGGCATTTTAATCGATTTTGCAATTTTATTGAACACGTTTAGGTACGTATTATAAAACTATATAGGTATACTAAAGTGAAAATAAGAAAGTAGTTATTAGTGTGCACTCAAGCGATGTGATGAAGTCTGAGAGTTGCATATACTGTGCAGATATATAAAATTACTTCTTTTCCCCAGTGGTCTGACATTACCTGGTAATTCATTGATCAGTGACTCCTTTTCGAAGCGAATGAGGTAACGTTCAAGTTGAGCTTAGATCGAGATGAGCGGATTTGAATATCAACTGCAATGTACGTTTTTGTTCCTTGAAATATTGCGTGCTCTCGACGATTGTTTGCACCAATCAATTCGAACAGTATAAACACTGCTACACCGCAGATAGTACGAAGTTTGATATTTGTGTACGTATCATGTTATTACAGCGTAACCGTAAAGAGATTACTTTGTATAGGAAATTAGTTTAACATCTACTGCCTAAACTACAAACTATAATACTATAATACCAATTAGGTGTAAGATAGTTTAAGAAAAACAGATTCCATGTTTAATCTAGGACTAGGATGATATCAAACAATTGACGAAGAAATAGTTTTCTATCAGCTGTAGCCAGCAGTAGCTCCCCACAGTTTAATTGAATAAGTCATTAAATTCTACTCGGAATTAAAATGTTTTTATTTCGTCGTGCAAAGTTTCTTCCCTACATTTGTATAAGTTTGGTAAACTATTGCTGTGTAACTTAGCTGGTCATCCAGTATGATCACACGTAAACATACAAAATGCTGAAATACCACGTAGAATTTCAGGGCGACTACTAAATGAGGCTGTCACACCACTTTTCGTCATTGAAAACGACTAGATAAAGTTAAAATTTGGTTGACCAATGACTTCTCAAAATTGTTGTTTGACTAATAACCATTCGATTTGCCTAAATTTACAAGAGGCAATTGGGACGTTTAGAAGAAATATATACATTGGCGGTGTTAACACTTTAAAAACGAATATCTCGAAAACGGTTTGTCGGAAGAAAAAAGTCTCGGTGAACTCGAGGCAAATACCTGTCGGAAGAAGGTACTCATAAAAGGCAAATGGAACGTCAGGACGAGACATATCTATTAGTGATGTGATCATGCATTTCTATAAAGATTCTGCGACTAAATCTGGAGCAATTTACATAATTCATATTTGATGTCACTTACCTACACAACGACGCGAGCCGCATAGCTAAAGAGTTAAAAAGTAATCGTAAACGATTTACAAAAAGCGCATTTCCACTTGCATTCATTTCCCATTTGTAAGATGCAACTTCTCTTAAAATCGTAAAAATCTGGCCACAAATAAGAAAGATAGCGGTGCATATGTGCAATCCGTTTTTGACGTGCTAATTCAATTTCAGTTTATAAGAAGAATTTCATTTCAATGCTTTCATAAATAACAAAGTTGGCACTGCGCATGCGCAAAACCAAATTTGGAAATTGGCGTTTGATTTTCCTTTATTCCAAGTGCCTATGTATCAAATTTCATTCAAATACTTTTATAAATAAGAAAGTTTGCAATTCGGTTTAAATATGGTTGAGATGCGAAAAGGGCACCTGTGAATTTTGAATCTATTCGACTCAACTTTTGGTATTGCGTATTATATGGCTGAAGCTATGCCCATATTGAATTTCATGCAATTCAGTTCATAACTAACGGAGATATCACAGCGATCGGACATTTCTAAACAAAGTTACCGTTCACACGGACATATAGATGGACAGACAGACAAAGGTACAGTCGGACAGACCAACAGACAGACAACAGACAGCAATAAAAAATTTTAAACGACCCATAGGATCGTTAATAAACGGCAAAAGTGTAAAATTATGGAACATGTAAAAAACGGTTTTTTTTGTTTTTTTTTTTACAATAATGTAAGAACCATATTTTAGGGTAGTCCTTAATAACGAAAAAGTAAAACGTCAACGCAACCCCTATTTGATAAATGTGGCAAGCTGACTGGTCAAGTATGCGCGATTCTGCACATATGGGTGCAAGGGTCTTAAGGGATCGTGTTAAAGCAGTTAAGTTGCGTACGCGCTCTGGTCACGATCGTATAAGGGATGCTAAGTAGAGCATCGGACGTATTAGTGAGTTTGGTGTAATAGCCCTTTAATGTGAGTGTCTCCCACGTGTAGGTGGGGAGTGTCTCCCACGTGTAGGTGGTGAGTGTCTTGGGCAGGCCATCGTGTTGGTCGTGCATTGTTGTTGGGCTATGGTAAAACCCCTGGCAGATATCCGGATATATTCCTAGGCTTTTAGAGTGCATTATGTGCATGTGCCTATGACGCGGTCCCGCGGGTAGCTCCCGTTGATTATACCGCTGAGTGATCTACTCGCTCGAGTAGATCATGGTGTCGACCCAATACGAAACATAAAGGCTTCATTGTTAACACAAACAGTTCGGGGGTGAGCTCGACCTGGATGTCGTTCCCAGGTAGGGCAATGAGTGACATAGATCGACGTTACTGATCTATTGGCCGAGGGTCCTAGTCAGAGGGCCAAGGCGGGATGTGTATCCTAAATAATACACGTGCGCGCGGCGTAACCCTTTCCCAAATAGGTATGAGCTCCATCTTAACCCTTCAGGAAGTCATCCTCAACGACGCATTCAACCCCAATCGCCAGCCGGAGTGTTCGGAGATCCAGGAGCGCTTAGTGCCAGTTCGGGGCTAACGCCCCCCGGTGAGTTACTTAATTAATTGGCGAGGATTGCGGTTAAGCAGTCGCGATATTTGTTTACATGACCCTTGAGCGCGGGAGACGACCAGTCAGACTGAATGCTGCCATGCCAACCCCTTACGCGTAGATTACAGAGGGACGTTTCTAATGAATGGTGAGTTTACAGTAGATTTGTCGCATCTTAATAATGAGTTCTGACCAACAATTGGCTCCAATTTAATTACCGATTTCCCTTGTTGATATATAAAATACCCCCCTCATTACAATAATAATAATAAAAGTAAAACAATAGCTCTTAAGATAAAGAACTAGTAGGGTCTCAACGAACGCGCGGACGGACGGACGGATAAAGTGTCGACAATAGCGCATTTTTTTGTGGAAATGCGCTAAAAAGGGGATTTTTAATTGCTAACATAATAATTAATGTTGTTAAAAGCAATAACGCATCACAAACTCAAGCCATTCCCAAAGAGGTGAGATCCCTTGTGAAAGAATCGTAAAATGGTTTACTGGTTCATGAAACACTGGGGAATGCAACGCAAAACAAATACTCGCGCGTGCGAGAAATGATTCTAAGCACCCCTACCCTGTTAAAAAACGAAACCCGGACAACCAATTTACTGAACCTTCACAAAGCTCCTAGATGCCGGTATGAACAGAGCAGCAAGGTTGTCATGAGGCATTAGGGTATAGTTAAGCTTATTTCACTACAGCTTGTGCTTCTAAATAAATAGGTACACTCGAAAATGTAGTTCTAATGATAGCATTAACTTTTTCCGATTTTATAAAAAACTTTCGATAAGCTCACAATGGAATGGCGCCCTTCTCATCATTTTCCTTGGGCTACGCTCATCTCACCCGATAGTCAATGTTATTTAGAGCGATATTACCAGGCTTCCTTTTACGCTCTTAAAATAATTTTCATCTTTATTGGCTTGTTTGTTATATATCCATTTCCTTCCTTTATTTAATTCCGGACTATTGCGCTATTTCGATTGTGCAGTTCATATTTATTATTATATTTGTCTTATTATTCGATTGATTATTTATTATAGCAAAATTTGCAATATCAATTGTTGTTTACGTATATTTTGTATACAATATAGCTTGTTTCGGCCGTCTTTTTATTTTTTTCAGTCAAGATCTTGTAAACACGCACAACCCCTGCGTGATGCAATTTTATTTTCTCCTAGGGGTGAAATTTAAACACCTTTAGCAAGGCGCGCGTTTTCGGGGATGGTCGACTTCGGGCGCCCAAATGTTACCTTCCGCTGCGAATGTTGTCGTACGGTTTAAAGTTTCATAAAGCTCGAATTGCGGTCTCTCTTTCTCGTATCGTAAATAGAAGCTCGAGCTGTGAGAAGTACCCCAAAAATTGAGTACTATTTTGCGAAGGATTTTTACCGTGTATTTTATATGACCACACAAAAATGCGCTGAAATCTCGCACAAGGACTTTGATTATTTCTTCCATTGCATCATTTACAAACATAACCTTTAAATTTAGGATACATTTCCAAAATATCTTAAGACTCACTGTATTTCTCCGACATTCAATGGCTTTCCATATTTATTATTAGTTAGCCATGCTACTGACGCAACCTTCCTGCACTTCTCTTATTTGCTTCTTGTTGCGGTGCAAAAAGATCAACCTACTTTCTCCTTCCTACTCATGTAGTCCTAGAGTCTTGAAGGTATATGGCCTTCAATTATGTTTGCCAACTATCTCCCTTAACCCTTATAGAAATCGAGAGGTTAGAGAGAGAAGACCTGGTTTTACCCTCCATGGTAATCCAATGAAAGGTCTCAACGAAACGAATTAATAATTTCTACTAACCACACCTCTCCTTCTCAAGCCCTTATTGTGATGGGTTATAATCCTTATCTCAAGAGCGGATAGTAGAAGAGTGATTGGAATGTCTGGTAGAATCACATCCATTGATGATGCCAAAACTTTAAGTGAGAATATCTCGAAAGCCGTGTATCGGAGAACAAACGTAAAAATCAATCTACTGGACAAGCTATATCCGTTGGTGAGGTTGAAAACAAAGTGCCGGAGAAGGTTTTTCTCAACTGGCGTGGCGATGTGAAAATGTAAATATCTTGAAAATGGACCATCAGAGAACTCCTATAAGAGCTTGATTTTTCTTACATGGTGTAGCTTAGAATTTGAATATGTGCCAGGCCTTTAAGCGTTTCTTGGTAAAGTGTTATCAAGAAGCTAAACATCAATCAATATAGCATGCCACTACCACTACGTTATAACCAAATAATTTACGGTATTTTGCTTATAAAAGCGCGCATTATCTGCACAATCTTGGTGCAAAAATTATACTTGTTTTTTTAATATTCGATTCTCTTGACTCTGACCAGCACTCTAGAACTCCTGTAATATCTAATTATTGGCAGGCAGTTTTTTTTTGTTTTTGGGTTACACTAACCTCCGTATGTTGAGTAGTAAATACTCTATTTTAATTAATCCTCAATACGAAAGTATGTACGTCCGGCAGGATGAAATTTTCGGACATCCTAATTAAGATGGACAAGGGCGGTTTCCTTTTTATGTAATTAACATTTATAATTAAATTTTATTATTTGTCGTTGGTCTATGTGAAGGCATGGAGATTATTGTGCTAAACGAGAAAGCGGTTAAGGTTGTTTTTGTTTACATTTTATTTAACGTAGACATTTCCGGGAATTTTGTTTGGTCTTTATGTAAATGCTTAATTTAATTGGCAGGTGTGATTTATCGCCTTTTCTGTGTAGTTAAGAAAAATGAAATTTTATTTTTTCCGAGAATTTAAGTTTGGATTTATCTCGTAATGTCTGATAACAAATTGAATTAGAAAAAGTTATTCAAGGTCAAAGGTCACAATTTTCAGTTTTTTGGATTTTGTTCGAAAACGGAATGTTTTATCAAACATATTGTTCAGACAAATACTGTAGATCATAAAATTATCTACAAAAATTGTACTTCTACTTTTTTTCCTAAGAATCATCATTCCTAAGATATCGCCGTTCTGAGTTGAAGGATTTACATTCTACATGATATGCACACAAATGGTCTATACATAGTCTGCCACTTCATTGAAGGTTTTATTCAATGATAGAAGTGGAGATGCCAACTTGTGTCGCTTATATCATCACAGATTTTGTAGTTAATCGGTGCTTATATGCATAAAATACATAGGTATATACTAGAGATGTAACGAAGGTTCGATTCCTTACTCAATACTCATCCCGTGCCTTCTGTTGATTACTTTTTTCCTTGTTGTTTGGTTCATTAAATATAATTTGCTTCTTTTCGAGTCACTGGATTTGATTTATTTACATATTAGCTTTGATATTAGTATTGATTAAAACGTCATAAAAGAAATTAGCTTTCTCCTTGCTGTTATGGAGCCTCAAAAAAATTAAATGTATCGACAAGTGTACAGATACATAACTTTTTTTTAAAAAACACGGAACAATAAACAAGTACAACTGTCTTGTCTTTCTCCATCTTCTTTTGCTAATCAACACTTGTATCGAGTATACTATCAAGTTCAGACATTGTTATGTAACAATCAGCTGAACCCCGAAGACTGGGGTTGGTAATTAACAGAGGTTACTTTGGAACCGATTCAAACTATATTCCCATCTGCTCCGAAAAAACTCCTAGACATTATTTCTTGTAATTGAAAAAAAGGTTGTAGTGCTAAACGTGGCTGTAGAAGAGTAGGGTTGTTGCGTTTACCGTTACAGTTTTTGAGATCCAAAAAACCGAAAATTTGAGCCTTTGACCTTCGATAACACACATGGGATCTATGGGGACTTTTGCTTTTATTTCAACCGGTGCATCCAAGGTCTCTACCAAAATTCAGCTCTGTCGGAATTTTTTATTTGAAATGTCCATTTTGACCGGACTAAAAGCACAAACGAAAAAGATCTCTGCAGAATCGGGTTACTTGATCCCCGCACGTTTATATACCCTCCCATTGACGATACCAACAATACAGGCAAGTAACATGGGCAAACTAATCAAAACTAAATACAAATTTATCAGGTTGGGTGAAAATTAATAATGAAATAAACGCAAAGTTCTGTAGCGAATTGAAAATCAAATGGAAAATTAATTCTCGGTTCTTCTCTGGAATAAGCATAGGATCAGTTATCGATTAATATGAATTCTGGTCAGGAGTGAGATTTGGATATTAGTGTCCGGTTGGTGATTCTAGGTAGAAGTGTCTTGGCGAATTATAAAATCGTGCTTTTATGGGAACAAGGAACAAGTGGGGAAATAAGAAGGGGTTTAAAGGCCGTCACGCACATACGCCTGGCGGGTCACGTCGCGATGAAGCGCCATTGATTTAAATAGGCAAACACTCGCTTGACCGAGCGAAGCGTGGCGTGGCGTATCGGCGTATTGAAATCAATGAGAGCGAACAAGGCGCTTCGTCGCGCTACGCCGCGCGTGAGTGTGCGACGGGCTTAATTATTTCACAGTATGGGGACGACAACAGGCGACATCTAACGGAGGAACTTTACAACACACAATAAAGGGCGTTTACATATATCATTTCGGCGATACTTCTTTATATTTTCTTACAACCTAAACCTAATTGAAGGAGGAGGAGGAAAATTGGCATACGGCGTCTTGGAAAGAGCCAAACTCTAACCATTTAAACGAAAAGCTGTAGCTTGGGACGCCACTTCCTTAATTACCAATAAGAAGAATTGGAATTGAAATAGGGACAGTAAAATTTGTCGGATTGCCGATGAAGCGACACGGTTTGATGATCCGAGGGGACCTAAAATTTATGATAACAAAATATTAAAATTCCTACCCTTATCCTGCAGTACTACCACTATATCGCCTACGAAGATCTTCACCATTCCTGGTAGCTTTACACATTGTGAGTATCCGAGTCTCTCTCGACCCTTACATTATCTCTCTATAGCTGGGGAGTAGTCCCCAGGTTCCTCACCCTGATGTAATGTTCCAATAAAAACATAATTGTTTAATTAACTTTATTTCCTGTATTTCTACATATCTAACTTAAATTGACTAGCCTCATTGACGCTTCGATTATTACTACTGGCTCAACATTCCTCAGTCGTTCCTCAATCAATCACCGGTCCCCCTCCTTAACGAAATTTAAATATTCTACAATAATTCAATAATCAACTTTCCAACTGATACTGCCATGGCCTAAAATAGTCACAGGCAAGAAATAGGTCACAATATTTCTAAAATAAAAATCAAAGACTAGTCATTTCCACAGCTAGGGTTACGGCTGACCTGTTTAGTCGCCTTCTGCGACGCGATTGACATTAATCAAAAGTTCTATGTAAAAATTTATAAACTTTACCTTTGCGATTAAAAGTAATAGTTCAGTCCCGCTGTATATAATATACTCGTACTAATATATGGCAGTCTCAGTTTAGAACCTTCTAAAATGGACTGTGGAATTGAGATGTGATAATAAATATGCATTGAATTAGGACATCGGATGGTTTTGCATCTGCGCATCTAATTGTTTTCTAATCGCATTCAACATTTGCTGCATTCAACTTTAAAACATTCGTAATAGATATGCTATTTTTGGGATCATTAGTTTGATCAAATGTTGATGCTCAATTGCTTGCGCGATGGAGAGGGTTGTTCAGTGATAACCTTTAGTCGTCCTTAACTGTTTGTTGCTAGTTCTAATGTACTTTACCTTGTATTAATATGACCTACAATTTAATGGTCTGAAATAAACAATAGTATAATCGCCTTTAGTTTCAGCTTGTTATATTCAACCACGTATTACTCATTTAACATTATCAACAAAGCAACATACTTTTCAAATGAGAAATCATTTTTATAGGAATTATATCTAAACTTTGAATTACTTACCGCTGTCATACGCCACGATATCTTGAAATTTCAGGGTATTCAAATTTAACGGAATTTAAGCAAGAGATTTGACAAATTTATACGGAGCGGCGATGAGTTAAACCGCCGTACGTTGGCGACCGCAGATCTCGCTGATAAAGTGACCGGGGCAAGCTGAATCATTCGCGATGAATTATTGGTGGTGCTTGTATAAAAAGTGCAGGAAGTCAGCACTGTACAAAGGGGTACTTGTGTTTATATGCACTGTGAAACACTATCGATTGACTCTATTGTGATCATGAGTGTTTACAATGGCGATGGTAAATGTTTGGACATTGTACAGCAGTAGAATCATTAGAACTATGGCGAGGTATTTATGATAATTCGAACTGCTAAAACCAGAGACAATTAATCGATTATCGGAAAATCTAGTGGAACTCAATATAATGAATTAAACTACAAGATAACCAAAAGAGAAAACTAAAATAACACTACCTGTCTGGTGCTCACGTTACTGTCTTCAACGTAAGTACGATGTAATAACTGATTATAAGCTTTGAATATAATTTATATTCAAAGCCTTAACCTACCTGTAAGCACTCCATTGTACGCTTACTGGCGGTAATTAAGCGCATAATACATGAACGTGTTTAGGAATTCATAATGAGTGTATCGTGTATTGTAATTTGGTAGAGCGACAATTTACTAACTATAAATTACAATTTTTGCTAACAAAGGGAGGAAGGCCTATGACGTTAGAAGCTGTATATTTTGTCCTAAACTCCCAACCTATTTTAAAATATCTTTTGTTAAAAATAAATGGCAACAAAAAGTGCTTTTCTTCTCATTGAAAATATTTTTGCCACGTTTTTCGTATAATCGCTGTATAAATCTGTTACTAAACATCTCTTGATAGAATGAATATAAAAACAAAATCCTTTCTGTTCGAACTGTGATAAAAATGTTCACTGAAACACTCAAGTACGTCACCACCACTAATGCATCCAGATAAAAAAGGGATACAAGCTTGCTCAGCTCTACAATTTCATTCATTTTTAAAACCTTATATAGTTATAATAGTCTGGTGACAATCCGTGAACCTACGTTTACTACATTAAAATTAAAATACGTAGATGAAAATTACTCGTAATCAGATTGTGTACCATTCAAACTCTCTATAGAGCAACTTGAAATGGACGTTTCGAGTTATCCATTCTTTGTTTGAAGATACCTATTTGAATTTAAACCGCAATTCGCCGCGTCGCTCACTGAAATAAAAATAAAGCCGCCGTTGTTGTGAAGTTTGAATAGGGTAAACGAGGGGGATAGGAAGAATACATAAAACAAAACTTGTTGATACGCCTGTAAATTTTATGTAACGTTGCCTAGTCAAACAAGTTGAATATTCGGTAATCTCTAGAGGTATTTGAATTGACAAAAGTTGCAAGATATATACGTTTTGTGGATATGTTTTTATCCACTTCTCTACTACATATGCACTATAATTTATGGAATGAATAATTCCTAACTCGCTCAACAGATTTAGGACTATTTTTAAAAAACCTGTCAACGTCTAAAAAATTGAAAAATTTATTGTTAACTTTCCAATTTTTAATATGTTCAAGCTTCTTTTCTTGTATTTAAGTTTCCAGCTTCCTTGAAATTAGCCTGTCATTTTGTTATTGAAGCAGGGTGATCAAAGCAACATCGAAAATTATCGACCTATTGCTATACTTAGCATTTTTTCAAAAAGTATTGAAAAAGTTGTAGCTAAACAAGTAGAAGCGTATTTAACAAGGTTTAATAAAATTACTATTAGCCAGCATGGTTTTCGACACGGTTCTTCGACCGAATCCAGTACAACTGAGTACGTCCAATTTGTGAATGAAAGGTTGGATAGTGGGGATCATGTCGTGTCTATCCTGTTTGATTTATAGATCGTCTCACGTAAAAAAGGAATCGGGAGAAAGTAGTGTAACCTCCCACTAAGTTTATTGTTCATCTCAATGTCGCTGTGCTTTGAATAAAGATAGGTATAAAACTGGCAATTATTCGGGCCGTTGGAACCACCCTCTAGACTCCCAATGAATGAGCGAAGTGTTTATAACCGCATAGATGTTTATAATTTGAATGGTCAACTGTATAAGCATTAAACAGATTTGTTTAGATCCAGTGGTGTACGATATTTACTGATTTAGAGTAGCTACTCATTACACAGATAAAAACACACACTTGCAATGCTGACTTTTTCTTTTTAAATATTTATAAGATATAATTACTGTTCATGTCGAATTACTCTGTTAATTTATTGATTGACCTTGCCCAGTTCCATTGGGTGTTAGTTTGTGAAATGCAAGAAAACACGAGGTATTTATTAAATAATTTCAATTGCAACGTAATGATCGTTTATTAAACTAGCGAGAGTTTATTTTACAAATGAAGATAAATAATATACTATTATTACGTAATGGTAAATATGTACAATTTGCCAATCTGATGTTATTGATTGTATACTAATGTTATCAATCATCATCACTAAAATAAAAATCGCTTTCATTAGAGTCATCTTCGCCTAAATCAATGATTACGTCATTTACGGAAATTGCAAGAACATGTTCTGATTCCATAAACTGAGATTCCACCTTTTTGGAATGTTCGCATGCTGATTGTATGACGCTTGCACAATCTTGGGCAAATTTTGTTTCTGCTAACCGTTTAATATCGTCCAGCTTGAATGTAGTGTTGTGTGAAGCAACCCACTGTTTAATATAAGCCCAAATTCTTTCAATGGGGTTCAATTCGGGATGATATGGCGGAAGTCGCAAAACTGAATGTCCATGGGCTGCTAATACAGAATCAACAGTATACTTTTTTGTATCAGACTGAGATCTGTGCCTTTTTATTACCTCATACAACTCCAGTTTGGTCATCTTTTTCGTATAGGGAACATTTTTGTCATCCAACCATCGTTGCATTTCTTCTTTTTTATTTGACAGTACGATGTTCTTTTCTGAGAGTGTATTGTGGTAAGCTGCGTTGTCCATAACAACGACAGATTCTGGAAGAAGATTTGGGATCAATTTTTCCTCTAACCATTTCATAAAATTATTTCCATTCATGTCATCGTGGTAGTCTTCCGGATTTAAAAATTAGCAACGCATTTGGTACAAATCCACCCTCATGCAGTGCGTGTAAAATCACTAAACGTGGACCTTTCCCTATTGGTGGATGTAATCCCGCTGAAGTTCCGTCTGACCAAGAAGAAGGCAAAGTATGACTTGAATTGATGTAGGTTTCATCTAAATATACGATTGGCCGTTTTTCCTCACGGTATGATGATATTTTCTTCAAATATGCTAATCTGGCAACTCTAACATCATATTTCTCCATGAGGAACGCGCGATTATCCGCGGTTTTCTGCCATCTGAAACCATGAATTAATAAACTCACATTTGAAATTGAAACCATATGGTCCTTATAGTTGGCAAATAAGAAAATAAAGAACCGTTTCGATTAACAAAACGAGGCGATGAATCATCCATTACTGAATTAAAACTTGTTTTGCAACATTTTTCTAAAATGTATCCATAATAGAGCTGTTGCGTCTGTAAAAGGACCATACGGTATGCAATGATGCACGTAGCGTAAATTGTGCAAAATAAAATACTACTGATGATACAAATAATAACTACACTTACCTAAAACCAATTTTTGGTAGCAATCTCGCAAGAGAAGCTTTGCTTCCTTGATACAGCCCATCCTCTATCAAGGAAACTAGCAGTCGGTCTAATGTAGGTTGTTGTTTGTGGATTATGTGGTAATTGTGGATGTGCCGCCTGAAAAAGTCAATAGTGTGTTGATCCACTACAGATTTTGAACTGCTTCTGACGCGCTTGTTGCTTGGTGTGGTAAAATTCTGTTTCTGTCCACTTTGAATTTCCTTTCCTTCTTCCTGAACTTGTAATACCAAGTTTTTGGAAACTCCCAACGCCTTGCAGCAATGTTCCAACACACATCCTATTGGAATTGTCACACCATTCGTAGCCTCCTCTTTCATAAACTGAAGCACATTATAAATTAACTCTCGACATTTACTATCATACACCATAATTTTATAGCACTAGATGCTCCAAATCGGATAAATGACATGCAAATAATAAGAGAAGAAGTAAATTTCCGAATTTATAATAACATGAGCTCCCTACAAATGAGTTATTAATCATTATTTATCATATCAACATTATCCCTAACTTTCCCAAATGTTAAAGGTTTAATTAAATGCAATGATTAATAAACGTTCATTATGTTGCGAATGACAATATTAAATAAATACCTCAGTGTTTTCCTGCATTTGGGAAACTGACACCCAATGGAACTGGGCAAGGTCAATCAATAAATTAACAGGGTAATTCGGCATGAACAGTAATTATATCTTATAAATATTTCAAAGAAAAGTCAGCATTGCAAGTGTGTGTTTTTATCTGTGTAATGAGTAGCTACTCTAAATCAGTAAATATCGTACGCCACTGGATCTACACAAATCTGTTTAATGCTTATACAGTTGACCATTCAAATTATAAACATCTATGCGGTTATAAACACTTCGCTCATTCATTGGGAGTCTAGAGGGTGGTTCCAACGGCCCGAATAATTACCAGTTTTATACCTATCTTTATTCAAAGCACAGCGACATTGAGATGAACAATAAACTTAGTGGGAGGTTACACTACTTTCTCCCGATTCCTTTTTTACGTGAGACGATCTATAACAAGAGCATCTGACATGGTTCAAAAGTCCTTTGTTTCGGATAAATTGAATAGTCTAGGTATACGTGGGCGTATCAACAAATGGTTTGTTTCTTATTTGGATTGTAGAAAGATCATGGTGCGTGTTAATGATGTCTATTCCAAAGAATTTAATATTGATCTCGGTACGCCTCAAGGAAGTGTTTTGGGACCACTAATTTTTCTTGCTTTTATTAATGACTTGCCAAGGCATATTTCTCACGGCAAAGTCCTTCTATACGCTGATGATACCTGCATAATGCTGTCTGATGGATCTAAGGATGTTTTATTGAATAAAGTTAAAATATCTTTTCATGAATTTAACAATTATTGCAATAAAAACAGATTAATACTTAAATTAAATTAATACAAAAAAAAACAAGTTGCGTTCCTCATTTCAGCTCACGGAAAAGAGTGAAATACGATGAATTTATTTTCAATACATTTCTCTGGGTGTGGAAAATTCCTGGGAACATATTCAGATAGCTGCCTCTCCTGAGATACTCATATTGCCTTGGTCTGTAAAAAATTGAACCAATGCTTCTACCTGTTAACAATTTTAAAACATATGTTGGATAGAGACACTTTAGGCTAATCTTTTGTTTAGACTCACGAATCTCGTGCCGAAATACTTTTAAAGGTTACATTTATAGAAACAAATTTACACTGCTTAAAGGCACTGACCGACATACATACCTACGACAAGCGAGGCTAGCATGACCTTATAGAAAATAGAAGTATTCCTTCATATTCATAAGGCAAAAAATCGCCTTTTAATGCAGGAATTCGTTTTTTTAACAGACTCCCAGCAAGGGTCAAAAACTGCGAATCAGCTGTTAAATTTAAGCGAAAGCTAAAAATTGTTTTATTACAAAATTGTTTCTATTCACTGGGAGAATTTGAAGCCTTCTGCCTTTAAATTTTGTACTATCTTTCCGTTTTGGTTTATACAGTGAATTTTTTTAAAATGCGAACATAGGAGTTTGTATGCAATGTAATTTCCCTATGTTCGATTTTTAAAAAAACACATCAATCTATTGAGTAGTTCAAATGAGTAGTAGATACAATTGACAGCTGTCACATTTTTAAAAATACCGCCGTTCAATTTAATTACGAAATCGGTTAGGTTATTGCTTAGAATGTCAAGGAGGGCACTTCGAACATTTATTGTAATTGTTTGCGTTATTTATTTTCTTATTTTCTTCATTTATGTATTGAATAAATCAAATTAGTAGAATACTAGGTGCACATGACCTACAAATAATTGAAGGTTGGTTCACAATGAATTGCGATGTCAGCGCGTGCCATGTGAAGTCAAGTTATCGTAAGTTTAAGAAAAATTTATCCTAAAGTTGCTATGGCCTCACATGGCTTAATTAAAAGAATCTTACCGAGTGCTCTTCATCATAAAGACTATGAGTTGCTGTTCATAGTCACACAAATTGCCCGTTTTGGGAATGTGAACCGCGCACATCTCATATATTGATGTGTTTTTTTTAAAATCGAACATAGGGAAATTACATTGCATGCAAACTCCTATGTTCGCATTTAAAAAAAACTCACTGTATATATGTACCTGTATCCGTTAACTTATTTGTCAATCCTGTACATGTTTGTTTTATACATACTACCTATATGTTTTTTTTACTGACTTGAACAATGCCACATACTTTGGTCTATGATCTAATAAAGTTATTATTATTATTATCTACCTACAACTAATTTGTCCATATCGCCCATAAGATGTGCACAGATGAAAGATTTTTTCCTGTTTTTACTACTGTAATGACGTCAATTAATCTGAATAATTGATAGCAGATGTACAGATATTATGTGAATGGGCAATTTGACGCTCCACGTTTTTCCCAACTTTGGGTCATTGTGACAATTACTATTTGAAAGTTGGATGCATGTGGGAGTTACTCATAAGCAATTTAGTTGAAAGGTTATAATAATAATGAGTTTAATTATAAACCCGCTGTCGTTTAATTTCATCTAATAATAACACTAACATTTACAGTTACGGAAAACTTTTGATAATAATGAAACATAGTTGTAAGTTAACATTTTCAACAATATGTGCGTATGTTTCGTTGAAGGATGAAGATCTACAACAAGCCCTTCCGTTTTAATTAATGTAAGTTAACTTGAAATAAACACAGCAGCAAAGTAACGCACAAACCAGACGTTGAATATAGCACCATTAACGTGCATTTTTTTAAAAGTGTTTTCAGAAAAAGTTTTGACTTAATGAACACATCACTGTAACTTTGAATTTCAGTGATGTGATGGAGGATATTTTAGGTTGTTGGTACCATCATCATAACGCGTTTTCAATATTAAAAAAATTAACATGATAAAACATTAATAAAACCTAGTCTTTTGTGTCATTCCAGAAAAAAATTGTTCCGTATTGAAATTTATTTTTAACCGCGCCCGCCGCGGATTATAAGAACATATTTTTTTATAAATTTGTTACTTAATAAACAGATATAGCAAAGCTTCTATTCGAAAAAGTTGCAATTCACCTCATGGAACATTTTTAGCACGCAATTAACTGCGCTCTCACCCTGCCGAACCACGGATAATGCTGGAAGAAGTACAAATTAATGCGCCTTTAGGCTTGCGTCCGCTGGCGCGAAAGAATCTACCGAGAGAGGGCGTTAGTGACACTTTAGATATGGCAGAGAATCTCAAACAAATGATAAAGTTTACGTAATGGTAGAAATAAACTGTTACAGTATCTGGCTTAGGACGAGCTTAAGATTGTGACACTGTAGTTAGTAGATCCTGAGGCAGGTGTGCCAGGTGAATGGAACGAGAAAAATTTTGGACACGTCCATTTTGTTTGCTTTTATTAGAGAAACGTACAACAAAAATTTCGGTGAAATGACTCCACAAAAAAGTAAGCATGCGTGGTTTTGGAGGGATATTATAACTTGCGGGGTTGGAAAAAGTTTCCATATCTGGATGAGTAAACGGTAATCTGATATTTCATTTTTTCTAAAAATGCAAATTTTTCTGGGATTTATGCGATTAGACGATTGATAAAATCATTAACCTCGCACTTAACCACAAGTTTGTTACATGATTATTTCTTGCGTCACACGCATATTGATTCATATTATGTCACTTCCTCTTGAACCAGGTAGCGTAACGAGAGTGAACAAATAAGCTTTTATCATCCCTGTGATGTATATTATTTTGCTCATACTAAATACCGCAATATTTGGCAGATAACGTTAAGTTTGACGTTGCTGATACATCACAAGGTTGAATGTTAATAAAACAGGACAGGTGCTAAAAGCAATAAGTTTATTCCTTACAGGTGATGAATATGTACCTTCATAATAATGCGTAATCCACATCGCAAACCGCTGGAGACTTAATTGAAATATTCTCATATACAGGGTGTCTCCTCATTATTTTTGGTATTTAAACCGAAATTCTGTCTACATGACGTTATTTATCCAACAATATAGATTTTGATTTATTTGATACCTATAACGCATTTTCCACATCGCAAACCGCTGTAGACTTAATTGAAATATTCTCATATACAGGGTGTCCCCTCACTATTTTTGGTATTTAGACCAAAATACTGTCTACATGACGTTATTTACCCAACACCATTGATTCTGATTTATATGATACCTATAACTAAAGATTAAATTAAATATTTATCTTTTAATACATTTGTTGCTTTTTGTGTATGAGGGTATTTATACCCTATCATCCATTGCAATTGTATTTAACCAATTCAAGAACATTTTTTAGTAACGAGAGTTCCCTAATACGTTACCAAGTGTTTTTGAGAATCAATGGTTCCCCTAGGGTACAAACGGTACTTCCTTTCGTTGAAAAGATGGCTCTTTACAATTGGATAATATAGAAATGAAAAATTTATTCTCTTGGGGAAATACAGTTGCCTCGGTCGACTACTTTATTGTGTATGGGATTGATCGGACAATGAACTCCTTTATTTATATCGACTGCATTCAAACTAGCTTTCCAGTTCCGCAATAATTTATTTATTTATTAAGTAGACTGTGACTATAACTATTCCTTTACCTATGGATTTTATTACTTTTAAACACAGATACACGGTTGGCACTGGCATTCAATCGCAAACTACAGTTTGAAATCCGACCACTACCCAAAATACTTTAAGTATAAATGAATATGGAAATACGTGGCATTATACTTACGTGCTGCCTATGCATAATATGTAATCCTTCTGGGAGAATATAATTGGGTTATTACGTTCGAACAAGGGTCCAGGCACAAATATAAAACGTTAAGTTACAATTACATAACCTATCTCCAAGTAAGATCTCGCAACAAATGAATATTGATATTAACTTAAAATCCACCACATTGTTTGGCATATGTCGCGGCCCAGCGCGATGGCAACAAAGTAGTGGAGAAACGTCCCTGATAGTGTCTACCAGGGACGCATCCTCACGACAGTTGACTAAATCCTGGGAGAGGCGGCGACGCCAGGCATATGTCAAAGTTTCAAGTTTCAAGTTTCAACTTGCTGAATTCTTCTACCCCCTTGGAGCTCTACGGAAGCGGAGTGTCTTCCATAATCTAAAAGTACAATACAAACTTGGAAATGGGAAAGATAGCAATATTAGAATTCACAACATAATTACATTAAAACAAAATACATTTCTGAAACTAAGATAGCAGGTACGAAATGAAGTTGGATAGGTAATCAGAACATTGATAAATTAGCGCTTGATCACAAGTACAAAATGAATTTTAGTATGAATTTCAAAGGAGCCAAAAAAATGCAAGGTTTTTCTAAATTAATTGAGATTAAATCAAAAGGAATTGATGTAGCTTTTAGCCGTGGTAACCAGAGATCTTCTTAAAATGGTGATTGGAAGTTACGAATCTGATTACTAGCATGCGGCAGCAATAGGACCGGCGCGGCGGTTTACTTTATTTTCCTCATCCCAAGTCCCAAGATAATATGAAGCATTTGGCACCCAATTTACGGGATGGTACCTATTATCTCCAGTGGACTTCACGGCTGATGTTGCAGTATGCAGTTAGCGATACGATTGCAAACCAGACAGTAATCGTAGCTAAAGCATGTACGAATTAGAAAAGAAATTAATTCCTCTAAGTAGTATCCACAAAGATTAAATAAAGCGTGAACTTACCTATTTAGATGATGTAGGGCGAATTGTGTTGATGGGTAGTTTTTCCATATTGCTTTTCTTTTTATGGCGTGACAGTCTCATATGCTGTGTTTTCAATCCACGAAAAAGGGATTCCTGGCATGCCATTTTATGTATATCACAACATAACCTCCTTAGTTTTAGTAGGGGAGCTAGCACGAAATCCACTGAACGAGAATGATCAAAATTTTAACCGATGGAGTTCCATTTTGCCCTATCAGAGTATGCTAAAATCGATCGTCTGCCGCCTCAGGTCATACGACTTAAGGCGCTGCGGGTACTTCTTGTGGTACCAATTCTGAAAGGTTGTTTTTCGAGAAAATAAGTTATACACCAAATGAAAACGTTGATAATAGCTCTTAAAAAAATATTTAAAAAAATCGCGCACATTTGATAACTCCGTAAAAAAACAATTCTTAGTCGGTTTTTCACGAACTTTGTACAGATATAACTAGGTTACGGTTGGACGAATGAAGCTGATTTTTTTTACAGACTAATGATAGGTACAGCCAATGACTATGAGAGTGTTTCTTTTTTAAATTTTTTCTCTAATTATAAGATATCTTATAATGTTAAGCTAATAAGATAATCTTGTAATTAGAGACAAAATTTAAAAACGAAACACCGTTAAGTCATTAGTAGTACCTATCATTAGTCTGTAAAAAAAATCAGCTTCATTCGTCCAACGGTAACCTAGTTATATCCGTAGAAAGTTCGTGAAAAACCGACTAAGAATTGTTTTTTTACGGAGTTATCAAATGCGCGGGATTTTTTTAAATATTTTTTTAAGAGCTATTATCAACGTTTTCATTTGGTGTATAACTTATTTTTTCGAAAAACAACCTTTCAGAATTGGTACCACAAGAAGTACCCGCAGCGCCTTAAGTCGTATGACCTGAGGCGGCAGACGATCGATTTTAGCATACTCTGATAGGGCAAAATGGAACACCATCGGTTAAAATTTTGATCATTCTCGTTCAGTGGATTTCGTGTTAGCTCCCCTACTATTTGAAACGAATTGAAAAGGTCAAATTATAAATGTACTGAGCAATGACTTTAGGTACTTTTTCATACCAACTACAAAACGAGCCTTACTGTCAAACCAAAAACAATAAATTGTACTTGGAGCTCGTTTTAACATCGAAATAGAAGAATATATCAACTTACCTACTCGTATGTTTATTTTTCCGCTCAATTGATTCGAGTGATCATAAATTAGTGTCATCTCAATTTTGATAATGCATCCTCCGCATACGTTAGCTCAGGAAGTTTAGCTTAGCTTCCGTCGATTAATTATTAATTCCTGTTTGGTGAACTCTTTAGGCTTTTGACCTAAAGAGACCTTTGACGTTAGATTACGTGTCTTAATAATTATGTTGCGAACGATTTTCGGGGTGTTTAATTAATAATGCAATAACCGATTAATGTGAATCGTTGTTGGCGTGGAAAATGTCCACAAACCTTACTTTTTCAGAAAACGAATGCAAATGAAAAAAACTAAACGAATTTTCTTCCGCCACTTTACGTATTCTTATTCCAATCTTGCCTTATTAATGTTTAATCAGACATCTAGGTAAAGCTATAGGAAATTGGCAATTGTCGAGACTTCCATTCCGCCAAATAAAACATCAAAGTTTTCAAACTTCCTCAGTCAAACGCATTTAAAATTTACAACCGTGCACTTGAAGATACGGGGCACGTAATTTAATATAGCGTCAAAGCTTAATGGGGCAAATCTGTTAAAGCTTCACTTCATAATCTAATGACCATCATTAAACAACTTTCTTAAACTTGGATCTGACAGTACATCTGGAATTTAATACAAATTAATTCGTTACAATTGCCTTTATTATTCATCTTTATTTTTTGCGATTTTTGTTTCGTATTAATAATTTTGTACAGTGGATTAGATAGAAACATGAAAGAAGTACAGGTATTACACTCGAGAGGGGGATCGGGAGCGTGCCTTCATTGTACACTTCGCAAAACAGAATAAGTACTTCACAACGTTCAACAATATTGACTGTTCAAGCTGGAATCGTACTGCTTTATGATACCCCGAGAACTAAGAAACCACTGTTTTGGTCTTGATAAATAAGCTAAACAAATAAAATAATTGACTGGGTAGAACATAAACAATAATTGTTGTCACAATCGAGGATAATATAATAAATGATCTCAAAATATTACAAATAGGGTACTGTAATACCTAGATCCAAAATGTCAACGTTCAAACTTAACTCAACGTTTAGCAAAAAGGGATCAACTCGTAGTCAGGTAAGATATCAATGTACAAAGGAGTCGTCGAAAATAAAAATTACATTTGAACTTTGGTTGTAACGGGCTTTTGAGCTTTTATGCTTTATCTGTAACAGATAATAACACACATAAACAAATAAACAAGAGAGATAGTGAATAGCGCGGCACATAAATATTGCGGTAGCAACGTCCAACGTATGACACTAGGGTAAACTTTATACTATAACTATAATTAATACTCAGTAAGAATCAATAATTCAATACCGCGAATATCTGTATCTTCAGATGAGTGTCTCCCTTTAACGAGTACTGGGAAAACCCTAAAGAAAGGCTTCAGATAAGCGACGCCTGCGCGATAAACACAGAGCACTTCCATTAACTTCTTCGTAAAACGTGAAACACGTTTCCACTTAACTTTAAACAAGAATTTTACAACTTACAAGACTGACTGTCTTGCAATAAATACGATCAAATATTGCTATTAGCCATAACGTCAGCAAAGAGTTTGTTAATATTGATGGAAATCAAAAAATAAATTGGAAAACTGTACGTCAAAATCAAAGAGATGCTATTCCTGAAGCAGCAAAAATATGAAACATAACCCTAAGTTTGGCTTCCATATCACCTCACGTAGAATTACCAAGCTGGCTCTTGACAACTACCATTATGTAATGCTAGCGCATGCAAACTGCCAGCTTGTGGAAATGTCACTGAGAAAAGGAAGAAGGAGTAGATTTTAGTGTATATGAAACTTTTGAAAGTAACGAAAGAGTTGATTTAGTTTTCATTAATTGTTAAATTCTAATATTAAGAAAGTTATTTAAATATTTCAAAATTAATTACTTAATACGTCATTTTTGACATTTAAGTGACATCGGTGTACTTGATTAGATTAAATTAGAATAATCAAGTATCATATCGTTTAAATCAGCGGTTTTCAATAAACGAAAACCATCAGTAACTGTCAATTTTGAAAAAATCAAATATCTTTCTTAATATTAGAATTTGATCAAAACTTTATTTGAAAAAAACGTTTATTTTGACTCTCTCTAGTTACCATTTCAGTTTGGTAGGGAAGTTAGAAATCACCCTGTATGTGTATACTGCCAGCCATAAGTATCTAAACGGCGAACGCCCAGTGTACTTTGATCAATTTTGATGAATATATTCTACGTTATCATCGTGAGTTACTTCTTATCTGGAAGACTTGAATATGCGAACAATCGTTCTCTAAGGTTTATTAAAAAGTACCGATTTACCGATCGTCGATGATGCACGACGGGAGCACCAAGGTGACGGGTGCTTTAGGGCATATTAAGGTTTTAATCCGGTCCTGTATAACATTTTCGCGGGTGCTTGTTGTTTAATTTACTTGCTGTAATACCGAATAAAACTAGGTATTTTATTTATGATGCGAGATACATTTCCGAGAGAAATCACAATTTAGATCACTAGGAAACCTTTGAATAAAATTAAGTATGCATGCTTAGGTTCACTACTGATTTACACGTTTTACGTACCTGAAGGTAATAAAATTACCTCACTACAGAGCAGTAATTCCTAAATGACAGACAAAGTTTTATTCGAGTTGGGAATTGGTTGCCAACACCAAAGATAAATATTCTAGTAAAAATTATGGTGATTATGAATTCATGATAGAAGTCGTTAGAACGCAATTTCCCTTAAGGAGCGCAGATTTAGTGAAATGGGAGCTGCCTTCCCTAATTTCTTAAAAAGTGCGTAATGACAGCTGCGAATAAGAGTTTGATACTTAGTCCGTGATCAAAATAAATTTAAAATTAAAGCAAGGGAAAGGAACTTCAACGACAAGCAAATGTGGACACACATCAACACTAATATGATAAAAACGTATATGTTTTTCATTGTTGAGTGTAACCACTTGGATGTTTAAATTAAATGCGACAAGGGTTTAGGTACATACCATTATTAACACTTATACACAAATTTCACTAAAAACGCAAAATGAATATCCGACATAACGAAGAACTGAATTCTGTAACGTATGAATGTTTCACCATTTAGCTAAAAGACCAAAGTATTTAATACCAATTTCACCAATAAATCGAGATTTAACGTAACAAATTGTGATTTTTTCAACGGTTTTGTAAGTCGTTTCCGCATCTAAAAGGGTCCGTTACAACCTCGCCATTATCTTAATATTCTTCCCTTCCTCACAGGTATTTCGGGAACAACCATAGTCGTTTTTCAGCTCTTTGTGCCTACTGTTCCCTCATGAGGGGTGTATTTTCACCCTCTGTTACTGTACTTGTGTAGTTTATCTTCCACCAATCCCTTTATTTCTTTCCTCCTTTCAACCTCTGCCCATCCGTATTCATTTCTTCCACAGTATTTTTTTCTTTGCCAATCCAAAGTTAATTTTGTGTTGACGAATAATGCACATCCTTCAACGCCAACCTTATCTTCTCCATTTTTGTTTCCTCCTCTAATGTGTAATTTGGTATCCTTCCGTTTAGACCCAAAACTCATTTGTAATACCTTCTTTGTATTCCTTCTAGTTCATCTTATTCCTTCCACTCCCATACATAAACACCCCTCTCACCATTGCATCAAAAATAGTTTTTGAAATACCTCTCTTCTATTCCCCACATCTCTCTCATCGCCACTTCTCTCTTTTTCCTTAGTTCCCTTATTTGAACATTTGTCCCATTATTTCGTTGCATTTGTAATTAATTTCTCTATTCTTTCCTCACTCCATTTCCATTCTATTTCCATATTCCTTCCCCTTCCTTTCCCAAATCTTATCATCTTCGATTTTCCATCATTTGCATATCTCTTACGTAGAAATTAAATAGGGTTGGGTTAAGTGGGCATCCCTGTCTCAGTTCTTTACATGTCCTTCCCCCCTATTCTTACCCTCATTCGGGTTCCTCCATGCAATCCCTCGATTCTGTCCTTTAGCTTCTTGTGTATTAGGTCTCTTCTCCATGATACTGTCTGTGGCGAAAATCCAAGATTCCCTTCCTATTTCATCCCTTTTTGCCGGTTTCCTTTTCTTCAGTGACTTTACTTGCTGCTCAATCCCTACTCTCGATATCTCGTATCCGGAAGGATCTTGTTTCTTGCTGCGTTCTTTATCACTTTCTCTTTCTCCTGTTTTCCTTGTAATGCCTTAATAAAGTGCTACTTCTAGTCCTCTATTTGTATTTCTCTCCCACTTCTGTTTTTCCCTTTTTCTCTGTTTATAATCATCCAAGGTTGTTCTTTGTTTTTACTTCCCTGACTTGTTTTTCGTATTTTTTCGGTCTCCATCTTTTTTTCTGTATATTTTGTTTGGTTTTTTTTCTGTTCTCTCAACTACTTTTTCTCCATTTCTCCTTTTATTACTTTCTCCACTATTCTATATCTGTTTCTCTCTTTTGTTCGTGCTCTGTCCCATCACTCTCCCTTCTCTTTCATTTTTTGTTTCCACGTTATTGCTTTTTAGAGGAATTTTTCGAAAAAACATTCATATTTTAAGGTAAGACACCTCAACTCTAGGTGTCTAGGTTATGGCCTGCTGTGCCTTAGTTATGGATAACGGGTGTTTAAAAAATGTGTTAAAAAATATCAAACTTTTGGCAATAGGAGGAAGCGGCAGACATATTCAACTAAAATGGCATAGCAGAGAATTCACTCCCATCAACCCCTAGGCTCCACTTACTCCAACCAAAGAGTAACTAGTATTCTTTGCTCAAACTAAACAAATTAAATAGGTAGCCTATCGCTACTTGTAGTACATCATGGAGAACCTTATAAAAATCCTATTCCTATTTATAAATAATAACTGTACATTTAACAAGTAGAGAAAAACGTATCCAACTTTTGACACAGTGTTAGGATCGGCTGTACCTTGATAGTTCAACGTCAATTCAGTTAAGTGACATTACTAAAACGCCCTACAGACGGGACGATTTGCCGTACAACTTATCGTACGATACAGACTAATGACTAATTAAACTTGCAAAAAGTTATTAGCAGTTTGTTATGTGAATTAGGATGGGTTTTGGTCTACAAAATGGTTTATAACTACCGACACTATTTTACCACCTTTTTAGCGCATTTCCACAAAAATAAAAAAAAAATGCGCTATTGTGGCCACTTTGTCCGTCCGTCCGTCCGTCCGTCCGCTAACTTTGCGACGCTACTAGTTTTTTATCTTAAGAGCTATTGTTCTACTTTTTTCGCTATTTGGTTCGTTATGGTGTCGAGTCTTGTACCAAGGAAGGAATTTTTTCTGTACCGCTTACAAAAAAAAGTTATTGTAAAAAAAAACAAAAAACCGTTTTTTACATGTTCCATAATTTTACACTTTTGCCGTTTATTAACGATCCTAGAGATCGTTTATAATTTTGCATTGCTATCTGTCGCCTGCCGGTTGGTCTCTCCGTCTGTTCCTTTGTCTGTCTGTCCATCTATCTGTCCGTGTGAACGATAACTTTGTTTAGAAATGTTCGATCGCTTTTACATCTCCGTTAGTTATGAACTGAATTGCATGAAATTCAATATGGGCATAGCTTTAGCCATATAATACGCAATGCCAAAAGTTGAATCGAATCGATTCAAAATTCACAGTGCCCTTTTCGCATCTCGACCATTTATAAACCGAATTGCAAACTTTTTTACTTATAAAAGTATTTGAATGAAATTTGATACATAGGCACTTGGAATAAAGGAAAATCAAACGCCAATTTCAAAATTTGGTTTTGCGCATGCGCAGTGCCAACTTTTTTATTTATGGAAGAATTTAAACGAAATTTGATACATAAGCACTTCGAATAAAGGAAAATCAAACGCCAATTTCAAAATTTGGTTTTGCGCATGCGCAGTGCCAACTTTTTTATTTATGGAAGAATTTAAACGAAATTTGATACATAGGCACTTGGGATAAAGGAAAATCAAACGCCAATTTCAAAATTTGGTTTTGCGCATGCGCAGTGCCAACTTTTTTATTTATGGAAGAATTTAAACGAAATTTGATACATAGGCACTTGGAATAAAGGAAAATCTAGCGCCAGTTTCAAAATTTTATTTTGCGCATGCGCAGTGCCAACTTTTTTATCTATGGAACCATTTAAGTGAAATTTGATACTTAGGCGCTTGGAACAAAGGAAAATCTAACATTAGTTTTAAAATTTAGGTTTGCGCATGCGCAGTTCCAACTTTCTTATTTAGAAAAGCATTGAAATGAAATTCTTCTCATAAACTGAAATTGAAGTAGCACGTCAAAAATGGATTGCCCATGTGCAACGCTATCTTTCATATTTGTGGCCGGATTTTTACGATTTTAACAGAAGTTGCATCTTACAAATGGGAAATGAATGCAAGTGGAAATGCGCTTTATGTAAATCGTTTACGATTACTTTTTAACTTGTTTTTTATTGCTGTTACGCGCTAAGTTACAATGCTCAAACCAGAAAAACCCGGGTAATTGAGATATTGAGTAAGATAATAAACACGGAAAATAGCTAACTCAAACTACAATCAAAAGACAATTAGTTATAAAGCTAATAAAGCTCACCTTCTTGAAAAAGAAATGCTCCATATTTGCTAATTTTTCCGACTTCGTAGCTCCAATAATAAGAAAGTGACCGACAGTGCCGGTCTTATAGTGGGCATTGGCACACAGCTAAGTAAATATTATGTAGCTTAATTTTTCCTAACATAGGTAATAAAAACACAGACGAGAAGCCCATACTTCAACACACAGTTGATGTAATGCAGTATATGGATTTTGTCTACGACGCTTGCAAGAGTCCTGGTTCGAATGCACGTTAGTCGTTAGGCAAGTGTAAGGACAGAAAAATTAAAGCGATTTGTTTATCCTAAATTTGTATAATTTTATAATTTATAGTTTGACATAATTCCGCCACGGTAGTACCTACAGGCGTTTCTAAATTTATGTGAACGTCTGCGTATCTAGTCACTAGTGTTTATTTCATGCTATCGTATTTTCACGGCAGCTTCACTAACTCATCATAATGTAAATAACGACATAACTATATAATTTCCCTGAGGCCATAAACAAGCATCATTCCTGATATTTAAATGTAGGTTCAACGGAGAGTCGTTGTTCTTTGTATACTATGCGATCAAAAATTAGTTTCTGTCGAGTTTCCTTTGGAATTGTTGTTTATATGGGAAATCGTACTTAACTTGAACTTCCAAAGGCGACTCGACAGCAACTCATTTTTGATCGCCCGTTATTCTATTACTTAGTGCAGTTTTGAGGGAAAGAACAATCATACGGGAGATTGGTGGAGGAATCAATACTATTAATATAGAGATAGATACGGTATAGCATTCAAGGTGGCAAACTAAATTTTAAGAAGAAGAAATAGTCTTAGACGTTGTTGAGGAAATAGATAAATGTCTATACGTCGATGACCTGATGATTTGCAGGAAAAACAGTCGGTGTCACAACCCGCCAACTGTTGTAAATATGATCACAATGCATTATACATGTAATATAGACACAGCCATTATGTTCAGTGTGAAGTTAGTAGTTGTACTTGTCAGTAAAATGATGTCATGACGTCTCGTCAGTTGTCCATACATTTTAATGTGTAATAAATGAGTGCCAATACTTTGTTCATGTCTTTTGCTTGGAAACGCTGCCGCTAATCAACAGGTTATGGGCCCAGAGCCAACACCAGGACCGGGACAAATACTTGAATAAATCTAAGTAAAAGATCCATATCTGAAATTTTTTGTTGTAGTCGCCATTTTCTTTAACTCGCTATAAAATGAGTGAAGAGCAGACACATTTGCCAATTCTACCTTACCAAAGGCTTAAAGGCAGAGAAAATTATCAGGACTGGAAATTTCAAATGACAATTCAACTCATGTATAAAAAATCGCATAAGCCGCAGTGCAATTGTCACTTTGACAGCGGCAAAAGTTACCTGCAACTTTTCCAGCGACAAATGCACTAGTGGTTTTTTCACTTTTCATTTTGGAACAATTATCGCATTATCCTTTCCCATATGATTAGCTTGACGTCTGTCAATAATTGACTAGTTTGGTGAATTTCTTGTTCGTTAAATTGTCCTGCCGAATTACACTCGAGGTTTATATTTAAACCGAGTAAATTTGGGTTGTTGCAATTCAAATCTGTTTCCTTTTAGCAATTGAACTCGAAAAACTGTCAACCTAAAAATGCTCCACCTTCGGTGTCGCATTTTTATTAGTTGACAGTTTTTCTCGTCTAATTGCTAGGCAACAGATTTTCATTACCTTAACAACCCAAATTTATTCGGTAAAATACAAACCTCTTGTGCAATTATAAGTGAAAAGTATCCTCAAACTCGACAACTTATGGCATGCTATCGAAGGTTACGCTGCCAATGATTCGACATCTGTAGAAGTCAAAGCTAGGAAAGACGAAAAAGCCTTAGCTAAAATTAGTCTAAGCGTTGACAGATCAGTGTTTCCATTAATAACTTCTGCTAAAACAGCGAAGGATGCGTGGAATTCTTTAAAAAAGGCTTACTCTGATCAAGGTCTAAATTCTAGATTAAAAATCTTGAGGAGACTGTGTAATATAAAATTAACCCTCTTTAAGTCAATGGAGGAATACGTAAATGACACTCTAAGTCTATCTCAACAACTATCAGATATGGGAAAACCCCTTGATGATGAATTTTTAGCTGTGATTATGCTTTCTGGGTTACCTGAGGAGTACGACCCAATGGTTATGGCTCTTGAAAATTCAGGAGCAACTATTACCAGTGACCTTATCAAGCAGAAATTGCTCCAAGATGATAAATATGGAAGCTCATCCAGTAACCATCTAAATATGGATCGAGCATTGCTTTCCATCAAGAAACCTTGGTGCTCCTATTGCAAAAAGCCCAATCACTGGAAATCGGACTGCAAGAAACTAGCTGCTAAGCAGACTTCCACAACAGCTAAATCTACAAATGCTTCACACGAAGTCAGAAATGTGAAACCTGTTTTCAAGCCACACCATCGCGCTTTATGTGCCGTAAGTAGTCCTCTATCGTCTTCAGTTTGGTACATTGATAGTGGTAGTTCTTGTCATAAGACTGGAAACCGGGAGCTATTAATCAATTTTAGTGCCAAAAATAGTGGACGAGAAGTATATCTTGCCAACAATGAAAAATTAATCTGCCAAGGTACCGGCGCAACAACAGTTAAACTCGACGACGGAAGTGAAAGGACAATAACTGACATTATGTATGTGAAAGATTTGTCTGTTAATTTACTTTCAGTGAGCGAACTCGTCCGCAAAGGTTTTAGTATAATTTTTAACAATGAAGGTTGCCATATCGTCGACAAAAGGGACTGTACCGTTCAGGGAGAGACATCAGCAACAGCATCTAACACCTGCGGCCTTTATGTTCTTAACACAATGAAAAATGAAGCGGTTTACCTTACTCATGGTGAAAACGACATGGAATTGTGGCACAGACGTCTGGGACATTTGAATGCGGTCAGTATGAATTTGTTAAAGGGTGGTTATGCAACCGGTATTGACTATTCGGACACACAATTTAAAAAGTGTACTTCTTGTCTTAAAGGAAAAATGTGTAGAAAAGTTTTTAAATCAAGTAAGCGCAAACTAGCTGATAATCGACTTGATCTATTGCATACTGATCTGTGCTACATGCCGGTAGAATCATGGGGTGGAGCCCGATATATGTTCACTCTTATAGATGATTACAGTCGTAAAGTCTTCATTTATTTCCTTAAATCAAAAGACGAAGTTACTTCCGTGTTCGAAGAGTTCAAAGCCATGGTAGAGAACGAATGTGATCGTAAAATTAAATCTATTCGGTCTGACAACGGCAGTGAATATTGCAATCGTTCGTTTATAAATCTTTTAAAGAAGAGCGGTATCAAGCACCAATTGATAGTTGCCTATAATCAAGAACAAAATGGGGTAGCCGAGCGATACAATCGCACCATCGTTGATAAGGTACGTTCAATGATGGAAGACGTGAATTGTGATCAACGCATGTGGGCAGAAGCTGCAAATACTGCTGTATACCTGATAAACAGATCTCCAACCAAGAAGATTCCAAATCAAACTCCTGAAGAGAGATGGACTGGTAAGAAAGTAGATTTGTCCAATTTAAAAATTTTCGGGTGTCCTGCTTATGCACATATTCCGTCAGAAAAACGAAAAAAGTTGGATCCAAAAAGTAAAGTGTACGTTTTCGTGGGTTACAGTGACAATCCTACGGCATATAGATTGTTTGACACAACTAACAATAAAATTACCACAGCGTGCAGTGTAGAATTTCTTGAAGATGAAGTTCTTAGACCTTTAGGTTTTCAATCATCGTTTGATGATTCGCCTACAGGTCGCACACATTCTAACATCAATCCATTGGTAATCCAACAAGATAATTCAAATGAAAACCCTCATCTGGAACATCGTGACATGAATTCCTCCTTAGTTTCACAAATAAATTCCGAAGGTGATGATAAAATCCCATCTGATTCCCACGAAGATGCGACCGACTCCAATGACAGTTTTTCGTCCACTTCTCAAGAGGAATCCGGTAACATCATCTCTGAAGGGACAAATTCCATGGAAGAACCCGAAACTGTCACCCGTACTGCACAAACCAAGGATCCAATCATCCTACACGAAGATCGTCCTCAACGGGTACGTAAGCAAAAACTTTTTCCGGACTTTGTAACTTATTTATGTAGTGAAAGGGAACCATTTAATTATTCAGATGCTATGTTATCTGTAGATAAATTAAAATGGGTCGAGGCTATGCAAAGGGAGTATAACAGTCTTATTCAAAATCATACTTGGTCCCTCGTCCGCAAGCCTGATAATTGTAATGTAATAACATGTAAATGGGTTTACAAAATTAAAAATGACCCTGACGGCAATGTAGCCAGGTACAAAGCTCGCCTCTGTGCAAGAGGATGTAGTCAAAAATTTGGCATTGACTATACAGAGACTTTTTCTCCTGTTATTAGATATAGTTCTTTGAGATTACTTTTTGCCATTGCTACAGATTTAGATTTAGAAATTGACCACTTAGATATAGAATCTGCCTTTGTACATTGCAATTTACAAGAAACAATTTATATGACGCAGCCAGAAGGTTTCGTAAAACCTGGACAAGAAAACAAAGTTTGTAAACTTAACAAAGCCATTTATGGGCTGAAACAGTCCTCTCGCACTTGGTATGCAGAAACCAAAAACGTCATACTTAGTCAAAATTTTAACCAAAGCAATTATGAACCTTGCATTTTTTATAAAGCTAAGGAAAATTCATTAGTTATCATAGCACTGTATGTTGATGATTATTTTATTTTTTACAATAATATCAATGAATGTGTTAAACTGAAAGATGCATTAAAGTCGAAATTTAAGCTTAAGGATTTAGGTCCCGCAACTAACGTTTTAGGGCTAAGTATAGAACGCGATAGACAGAAACAGACAATTAAGTTAAGTAATAAGAAATATATTTTAAACATTTTAGATAAATTTGGTATGTCTGATGCTAATTCGGTTAGTACTCCTTTAGATTTGAATGTCAAATTGGAAAAGCCTACTAAGGATGATAATAATATAAAATTTTATCAAGAATTAATAGGTTGCCTAATGTATTTAAGTACTACCTGTAGACCTGATATTGCATATGCAGCATCGTATCTTAGCCAATTTAATACATCAAATGATAATTCACACTGGTTAGCAGCAAAACGAGTTCTGCGGTATCTTAAAGGAACTGCAGATGTAGGTTTATTATATAAAAAGACGCACAGAGCACTTCATGCTTTTGTCGATTCAGATTGGGGTAATGACCCTACAGATCGAAAATCTAATTCAGGTTTCACTCTTCTATTAAGTGGAGCAGCAATTGCTTGGGAGAGTAGAAAACAAAAAGTTGTTTCTCTATCTTCAACGGAAGCAGAGTATATTTCATTAAGTGAAGGTGCTAGGGAAATTTCTTTTATGTACAATTTAAGTGAAGAATTAAGCAAAGGCTGTAATATTCTTAACTTTATATTGCCTACTAATAATTACGTAGAAATTTATTGTGACAACCAGAGTGCTATAGCTTTAGCTACAAATTCAGTTACGAATAAAAGAAGTAAACACATTCATATAAGATATCATTTTATTAAAGATCTTATCGATAAAAAATTAGTTAATGTTTCATACATTTCAACTAAGCAAATGGTAGCAGATTTTTTAACTAAATCTGTTCCTAAAGAAAAACACATTTTCTGTTCCAAAGCTATAGGACTAAGTTGATTCGTGCTTCAGTTGTTAATTATTGATGAGCATTGAGATCAAGGGAGAGTGTTGTAAATATGATCACAATGCATTATATGTACATGTAATATAGACACAGCCATTATGTTCAGTGTGAAGTTAGTGGTTGTACTTGTCTGTAAAAATGATGTCATGACGTCTCGTCAGTTGTCCATACATTTTAATGTGTAATAAATGAGTGCCAATACTTTGTTCATGTCTTTTGCTTGGAAACGCTGCCGCTAATCAACACCAACTAGGTATAAGGCGCAATAAACAAAATCTGGGAAAACGCCAACAATGTTGAGTTTGTGCCGTCTGAAGATAAAGGCCTTACACTTTTGTCGACTTCGCAAACCGAAACCACACTATGACCCACCGTGTAATAAGTCAAGAGGTCGAGTTTCTGGAGTTAACATTTGACAGAGAATTAAGGATGGTCTAAACATATACAGAATATTGTAACAACATGCAGAAAATCCCAGAATGTAATCAGAGTTTTAGCTCATCATAAATGGGGAGAGCACGCCAAGACACTACTTGACATCTACAAGACACTGATCTTCTCAAAATTTGACTATGGATGTTCTGTCTAATTTATATGCAATAATAAAGCTTTAATTGGGGAACTTGAAAAAATCCAAAATCTTGCAATAAGGTAGGTACTCTCTTGGGGTATATCCTACAAGAAGCAAATATCCTTCCTCTAGCTCTTCGCCAAAAACAGATATTACTGAACTACTACTATCTAAAGGTATTGCTAAATGATAATCACCCGAATTACCAACTGCTTACAGAAGACACTACAAGTACGCGTTGGAATAGATGCAGAGCAATGGGCATAAGAGCTAGATAGGAACACCAAGGCGGACAAAACGTAAATAATAGCACCTTTTTTTTAATTCTTAAAAATGCGCTAAAAAATTAAATGAAGTTATTGTTCCGTAATCTAACGGGGTGAAGTTCAGTTCTGTGGTGAGACACCTCAGAATTGCTCTACCACTTAATCCCACTCTAAACTAAGAAAATAAAACAATTAGTGGCATGAACTTAATGATATGTAAGAAAAGGGAAAGGAGAAGAAAAATAATCAATTGTTTTGCTCGTGTTGAAGTAAAAGTTAAATGCGCCTTTTTCTTATCTTTTTATATACGCGGGAAAATTGTTATATACACTTACTATGTTGTATGAAAAAGATCTCTTAAACATTTGCGTTTTATGTAGTGGAGGAGTAATTAGTTTGTAATGTCGACTACTAGACCTAAATTTAATTTTGTCATACAAGTAGATAGGCCTCTTAGTTGCGATGATTTTAGGAAATAAGGATGCAGAATGTAATAACCTTCTTTTCGACATAGTTTCTTTCATCTTATGAGGGATGTGTTCATACTTCCTTATTCCAAAAATTAGAAGAAGGCAAAGAGTTCTGCAGTTTCTGAATTTACTTTATTTCTGTGTCATTCAAACAAGGACCATAGATTTGGTCACAGTAGTTAAACTGCGAAAGAACTAATGTTTCATACAGCATTGTCCTCACTTTGCGACTAAGCAATTGTCGATGACCATCAAATATTAGTTTCAAGTTTATGTATGCTTTCCGGCAGACTTCCGAGATGTGTCTTTCAAATTGCAAATCAGTGTCCAAGTACAATCTCAAGTTCTTAGCACAGTCTTTTATTTTTACTATCGAGTTTTGAGTTTTAATAGATCTGCAGTTCTTGAACAACTCTCTATCTTTTTTTGGACCAAATAACATAACACTTAGAAGTGTTAATGTTTAAACTGTGAAAGTTCTGATATTTCTACGAGGTAGGCAATATCAGAGCTCATATTATCATTTGCTTGAGCAACATCAGCTAATCACCATACACCACTTGCATTCTTATCCTTATTAGTCCATTTTTCCAAATTTATTTGTAAAAAGGTAACTTTTAATCTCACTTTGGCTGGCTGACTGGCTGGCAGTTAATGTGAGCCCGTAGAAGACCACTTGTAAAAAGGCGAAGAGTGTACATGTACATAACGCGGTCGTGTAATTAACAACTTTAGGGACGGGGCTACAAAATGTGGGGTCGGCGACATCAGGGTGCCATCTCCGAGCGTGTTATACTAACCTGGAGATTTTTCAGTTTTTCTTCTACAGTTTTTCTCCGATTGTTTTCAAATAGGTGTCCTGCGTGACGTAATTTTGTTTTTTTTTCCTAGGGCGAAATGATAATGAACCCTCTTTTGCACCGCGCGCTTAGAGGGGCCGTCGACTTTGGGCGCCCAAAAGTTTCTTAGAGCTCGAATCGCGGTCTCTCTTTCTCGTGTCGCCAATAGAAGCTCGAGCTATGAGAAGTGCCCGAAAATTGAGTACTATTTGGTGCCGGGTTTTTAGCGAAATACACAAAATTGCGATTTGCGAGTGAATGAGACGTCGGAACTGTGTACCGACAAAGAGAATGCTGTAGCTCTCGATAAGATCTTACTGATGGTGGAGTCAAAACATCAAACGCTAATGGAGGAGTCCAAAGCAATAACCCAGTGTCTCCACTCTTTAAGGAAATACATATTTTTAGCGGGACGTATTAAAAAAATTAACTTTACAAACTGTGCAAGACTCAGGCATCTCTCCTGTTTTTAGGTTAGAATGAATGTAGTAAATGGAGGTACCTGAATATTAAGGTAGTGTAACAAATGGATATCTCCAGGAGATAGCCTGTTATTGCATTGCAATAATTATTTACAAGTTTGAAGTTACTGCGCAAGAACGAGTCGTCTCCGGGAGATGTCCGATTCTTACACTGTTCTTGATTTAATTAGCTTGCTGATATTATAAATGCTGATGTAGCTGAGCTTTATATATTTTGTGACAACTGCAGTTGATAAAACAAGAATAACGTTATGGTTTAGTTGTTGTATACCTTAGTGAAAACCCAAGGATTCAAACTTATGTTCAGCGTTTTCCAGAACCAGGGCACAGTTTCTCACCTTGTGATCGTGCTTTTGGCCTCATTGAAAGAAATTAACATAAATACGACAAAATATACGTCCCAAAAGATTACCAAAATATCGTCACATTTTCTAGCAAAGTTGTGGATGTAACTCAAAATATTTTTCTCAACATTAAAGATCACTTTAAGAAGCCTATATATATTATATATAAAATCAAATTCACAATATCAAAGTACAGAATTTTTAAGTATGATTCGGAAGCAATGCTAGGGTACTATGCAGCCATTCTGCCAAAATGTGTCTGTTTGTGTGTTTGACATTTTTGAACTCAAAAATAGTTATTTATATAACGAGCGCGAAGTTCAATTTCGCGCATTGAGACTGAATGTATTTTGACGAGGCGAAGCCGAGTCAAAATATCAGTCAAATGCGCGAAATAACTTCGCGCTAGCGTTATATACAATATTTTTTCTACAACTGAACCGATTGTTAATTAAAATTGCTGTTTAAGTTCAACTTTGTCACGTGCACGAAATACTTTTTTTCACTGTTGACGATTTCGCGCACGTTGTCAATAGCAACTTTACTTATTAATTAACCGTTTAAAAACCTAGTACTTCGCGTTTCGAAATCCGTCAGAAAATGACAGGTTTTTTTGACAGTTGTAGAAAAAAGACATTATGCCCTCTCTTAAAAAAACGATCAAGTTTTATATGAAAGAACACGTTTGCTTAAGCCAAATAAACTTGAGCAATGAGCATGTCTTTTCCCTAGTAAACAACTATCTGCCTCTATCTAACAAACCATTTTATGATGAAATAAAAATAAATCATATCGCTTCTGAAATTCCTCCCACCGAAACTTCTCATTCCGAATATTAATGGGATTACGAGAAAATGAAACATTACTTTCTTTGTGTTAGCATGCTTTGTTATTTTTTATCGGTAACCATTTATTCTGAGAAAAAATAAAGCTTACAACGCTTAACATAAATTTTATTTGCACAAATACTCTCAACCATGTGCAAGAAACAGGTTTCTCCATTTTTGTTTTGTATTTTTTTAAATATTTTGAGAAGAAAAACAAAAATTACATTTGTAGGCAACTTTATTCTTGGATTCTTTAACGAGAATATATACAAAAAAGAACTTTTAAAAACTGACTAATTTTTAAAACGTTTTTTGCGTTCCTCTAAAATTGTTTAAAATGGACATACCCGGTTCTAGCTTTAGACCTCTCTGCGGGTGAACGGGACGTCGGGGGTGGGCACCGACAAAGGGAATATTATATGGTTGCTCCCGAAAAGATCTTACTGATGGTGGAGCCAACACTTCAAACGCGCATTTCAGGTGAATGAGACGTCAGAAGTGGACACCAACAAAGGGAGTATGGTTGTTTTCGACAAGACCACTTCGTTTACATGAAACTTAATTAAGCATTATAAAATTTTTCGATCAGTTTTGTGTAATAAAAATATGTGCAAATAAAAGAACATAGGCACGTGTAAGACAACTATTGTAACGGAAATGCTCCAGACATGACGTCGCCTTTGGTGCTCTGGAATTTTCTACGCGCGCGATAGTAGGAATATTCGAGAATGTTCGGGACTTACATTGCTTGCGTGTATAAATGGTTGCGGACCGAACATCGCGGCAGTCTACTACCAAACGAGATCGAGTACGTAAACATCGAGCGCGGAAATATAAATTGCGAAGTGTGTTATATAAATAATCGATATAAATTGTACGGTTTTTATAGTGTTTTAGTTTTGTTTAATAAATATTGATATAAATCGAACCCGAAGTTATAAATAACGTTACACTATTAATGCCATAGCAATAGCACATTCAAAAGAAATAGTGGAAATTAAAAGTTTGACTGTCTTTGGTTGAGGGAAAAAAATATTTAAATATTTAGGGACGATAAGTGGTAAAACTTCGCGGACTCAGTTTTAAAACTTACTGCAATTCTTATAAATGGCTATATTTTGTTACTTTCTTTGTGTTGTCTGAGATGCAGGTAAGCATTTTTGTATTTATAATTTATTCTACAAGTTAGAACTAAAAATGCATTCGTCTGTTGAATGGTTCCCATCACGTCAACTATAGGAAACTGTTATTACTGTGAATGGGCTCAAACTTTTCCGATCAATTTAATAAGTAGGTGCACATAAAAGAACAGTAACTCAGTTGACACTGGGAGTTCCGCAGATTGCGACAGCATTGAGAATGTCATCCCAGACGTTATCCGTATCTTTCGAAAGCTTGAGAAAAATTTCGAAAATAGTAGCACTTCCACTAACAAAAAACGTGAGAAGAGGTGACAAGATTGCTGTAGGTATTTACCTATTTGCGGTTTACTTATACTGTGCGATCTTCTTCAGCCGAAAATTTGATCTTCAGAATGAAATTGATGATTGCATATACGGAGCAGCTCTTTTTTATCGTATTATAACGCATTCCTACCTTATTATCTAATAAACATGTGTTTCTAGTGGTGCCACGTATTACGTTAATGAGGATGAATAGACTAAAACTGGTAGATTTGTTGATCCTGCTGGAAACTTCGAAGAAGTATAAAATCAAAAGGGCAGCTGAGCTTCGGTCTGAATTAAAACGGCCGTTGACGATACTGGTACGGTGCTTTTATATTTTTCAATTATTAAAAACCATTCATTTTAAGGCACCCTTCGCAGTGGGTGGTGCTGCTTATGTAGCTGGTATTTTGGGTTGGCTATTAACAGATAACCAAAGTAGTTTTCCTTTCGGCGCAATGCCAATGTGGATAATGAATTACAATTATACTGCGTGTTTTATTTTCCAAATAACGATGATTGCTTTAATGGCTATGGATTATACATTAGGGGACACGATAAAGTTGTGTACAATGCTACAGTTGCGAATACATTTTAAGTACCTAACAGTGAGTATTAGGGAGGTACTTGACGATGCCAAAGGGGAGTTTTGTTCGGTAAATAAAGTCTCCCCAGACTTAGTACTTAAAAGCAATGCACCCTGGATATATCAACGTAAGCAATTGGGAGAGATTATCAAACATCACAATTACGTTACCAAGGTTGCCAATGAAACCGAACAAGTATTTAATAAATGTGTTTTGGTCACTTTTATTAACTTATCATTCCTACTTTGTACCATTTTGTTTCGTGTCGCAAATGTAAGTATCAAATCAAAAGTTAAACCCTTCTGGTTAACGTCCATTCATTTACAGTCTCCACTATTTACCACAGAGTTTTTCAAACTTTCCGTTTACATAATTGGATTATGTACTTTGTTCTGCGGAGATTGCTACTTTACAGAACGGGTGATAGAAGAAAATAAAGCATTCGTTGATTCATGCTACAATGTTGACTTCATCGGCACTTGTATAGCATTTCAGAAGTCTTTGATTTTAATAATGGCAAGGGGGCAAAAATCTGTTCCATTTACAATCGGAAAATTTGCACCCATCGGCGTAGTTACTATAGTGGCGGTAAGTTACAGTTACATAAAAACGAAATATTTGGTTCAGTTTTTCATTTTTAGATGGTAAAGGTGTCGTATTCGTATTTTACCTTACTTCAAAATCTTCGAAATCAGTAGTTGCAAAAGATAGCGGAGCAGCGCCAGCACAACGTTTCTTATACGTTAATTAAGTAATACTCTGTACATCAGACACTAGGTATAGCAGATTGCTGTTTAAACTTAGTACCCGCACCTGGTTGTAGATGTTGTTCTCTTTTATAGAGAAAAAATAAACGTCACTAGTCTAGTCAGTGCAAGGCGTATGTGAAGACCTCCATTGACGATAGTAAGATAATTTTAATCTGTTGATATCTATAAAATTCGTTAAATATATAATAAATAAATAAATGAATGAATGAATGAATGAATGAATAAATAAATAAATAAATAAATAAATAAATAAATAAATAAATAAATAAATAAATAACGTAGTTACAGATGAATAGAATCAAAGATCGAAAGTTTGAGACTAGTGGGATCTTTGACCCGCATGGATAACGTATGAGATTCCTTGGCTTAGTTTAGCCATCGTGGATGATAGGCTGTGATAGTGGCTACGCCAGTGTACCTGTCGTAACACAGTTAGTATATTTTTGATGAGTAGATGAATGTGTGTCGATAATAAAAAGAATTCATTTAAAATAGTTTTTGAACGGTTAGTATATTAATAGGAGGCTCTCGTTTTTGTTATTCGAAGTGTATGCGCATTACTCACAGCGCATTATTTTCGAAAAACCCGACCAGAATCAAACGGTGATTTTGGTCTTCGGCGGGATAGAAATTTTGTGGCGACCGTGATAGGACTTTGAGTGTAGAGGCCAAGAGAAAAGGTCAGGCAATTTTAGTGTGGAAGAACTTCAACACAAAAGAGTTTATTGTGAAAGAGGTGCAAAAAGAGTGTTTTTCTGGTTTTGATGATAGTCAGATTAAAAGTTTGAAGTCCAGATATGGTGAATGTAGCGTACTTAGAATTGAGCCGAGAGTAGCAAATAGACCAAACAAGACAAACGACTACAGATACCGTATTTAGTTGTCCAGTAAGCACCCAGTTGTTCACAACTTGATTTTGGAGAAACAAAGAGTTTTGTCAAGGTTTGCTTGGTATGCTACGGAAACAGTATTGGATATTAGCGGGTAGAAAAAAGGTGAGAATTAAAATATAACGTGGTGAATCCCACACAATAGTATTCAATTTTTGGGTACTTCTCATACGTCGAGCTTCTATTAGCGACACGAGAAAGAGAGGCCGCTATTAGAGCTCTAAGAAACTTTTGGGCGCCCAAAGTCGACTATCCCTTATAAACGCGCGCATTGCAACTTGGTTAATTTCGCACCTAGGACAAAAAACAAAATTCAGCGACGCAGGAGTTGTGCGCGTTTAACAAAACCTCTCCAACGACACCAATTTGAAAGCGTCCTAAAAAACCCCTCGAGCGACAAGTGCTCTAATTGTCTCAAAAATGCTCGCGAACATCGAGCTGTTTTGCAAAGCGAAACCGCTTGCGAGTTCCGAGCACTCTTAAAAGTGCTGGAGCGGTTTATAGCGAGCACTCGGGGAAAGTTCTCGGGAGCGAAAAAAACGCTCCCGTGCGGCGCTTAATCTTTCAGCGCTTGAGGGCGGTTAAAAGCGCTTGGGAGCGAAAAAAAAACTCCCAGGAGCGAAAAAGCGCTCGCGAGTTCTTTATCCGCTCGAAAAAAAGAACTTGCGAGTGAAAAAAACGCCCGTGAGCGGAAAATCTGTTCGCGAGCGGAAAAAAGCGCTCGAACGCCGAGCACTAAGTAAACTCTCGAGTATCGAGCACCAAGTGGTCGCTCTGGAAAGTGCTCGCGAGTGTATCGCTCGCAAGCGCTTTTTCCTCTCGGAGCGCTTTTTCAAGCAAAACATATACACAACAAATTTTGTGGATTTCTCTCCATTTTCGTTGTTCGGCCAAGAATCTCGGTGGAATTTTTTTTCGAATTTTTAAAAACTAATTTCAGATTCGTGATTTGCATATTTAAAAACCCCCAGATACCAAATTTCGCCAAAATCAGAATTTGTTTCGCATCCCCATTTAGGGGTGCGCCCTTTCGAGGTAGGAATTTTGAATTTTTTTGTAAAATCAAAAAGATCATAGCCCAAAACTTATACAAAAACGTGCCTCCACACTCTTGTGGTTGCTGAGAAAATAATTAAAGAAGAAATGTAATAAATTTCACCACTTCTTTGGGAGTGGCTCCCAAACAAAAAACGTTGGACTCTTCGCCTATTTGGAAAAAGTGTTTGTTTTGATCCCCTCTACCACCCAATTTTTTTACATACTGATATGTAACACCCTATATATCTCTAACTTACCTGATTCCTGGCAAACTATTTTAACCGTTAAAATTGAAGCTACCAGCTGAATATTATATCGTATCCCCGTCAATCCGCTGTCCGTTAAAATACAGAAAATTAGGAAAGGAGAAACCTTCAGTAAGTATGGCAATAGCTAAAATTGTCTTAACAGCGTTGAGTGAAAAGTAATTTTCACTCAACGGTTAACAGTCAGATTGTTGTCAAGTTCATTTAGAAAGTCAAAAGTTCATGGCGAATAAGGAAGGTTCAACCTCCTTTTTATACCAAACAATTACAAGTGGTATAGTTCGGCAGCCAAGCGGCAAAACCCCTAAATATTATTAAGTATTAAGTTTTTTTCTCAATGAATTTCGTTTCATCAGATGGTCTTTTTGGAATAACTGACTGATGACAAACTGTTGCCTTTGGGCAACTTGAGATATACTCGACTTTCAATCACATAAGAAATAGTGAAATTTTGACTATGAGTTCTTGATGGTTGAAGGGTAAAATCAACAGTTAAAAGTAGAACAATAACTCCCAGAGAAGTAAATTTACTGTTTTAAAAAATATATGGATTGAAAAAAACCAATACAATAAAAAGAAGTTGTAACTCAGCATATGTAATGATGAAAGCGCATTTTTGGTAATGCAGATCATTAGCAAAGTTTAAAATTATCGATCCCACGAGAAATTTAACTCAAAATAGACTAGAGCCTGCACATCTACACTACATCAGAAAGTCTTTAGTGAAAATTTGAAGTCTCTAGCTATTGTAATTGCTGAGATCTCAGTCGGACAGCCAGCCAGCCATAACGAATATAATAGCGCATTTTTTTTCCAAAAATCCGCTAAAAATATAAAGACATTTTTAGATAAAAGAAGTTTAAACGATCTAAAAAAGTCTTTTTTGGTGTATCAGTCTCACTATCATAGTTTATCCTAATCAGTATCATCCTGGTTATCCCCCTCACCCCCCTATCAACATCGTCAGCTTCACCCTGGTAGTTTTCATTATCTTCTACAAGCTGAACTGTGTTAACTCATTGGCGTAAACGCCCGTTCTGCATAAGTAAAATATGGTGCAAGGCAAGACTGCATTTTTAAAGCCACATCTTTTAGTTTTGCACGGGATCGTGGTTTCAGAAGTCAGTTTCAATGTGTAACGTTCTGCTCGAATTTTCCTGTGTTAAATTCATGCAGTAGAGAATCTCTATTTGAAGAATCAGGATCAAGTAAATGTTTCCAAATACGCGTTTTTGAAGTGAGCACGTTTAACAATCCCGGTAAAAGCGGTGGTGACAGCACCACGCACAAGATTTTTTTCTTCACATTGTCGAGATTTACTTGCAATTTATACTGTTCGTTGTTTCTTAGTATTTTCGTTACCTCTCGCGTCTCATCAAGGGAAAGTGCAAGAACTGCGGCTGCCAATTTTTCAGACAACACTATATGACTTTACTCTACAAGGACGGCACGTGGAGCACGAATGGGGGCGACTGTATATACCATGACGTAGCGTATTCAGAAAAGCTATGACACTGGTTAATTCAGGTGAAGAGAGCACCGTAACATTCTAGGTAAGATCAGTGAACTGGTTTTTTAACATTTTTGATACATCCCTCATGATCAGTATAAAATTTGTGAATTCCACAAAGTTCCAGGTGCGTTCTTTATCGGCCAAGGGGAGACTGACAGCTTGGTTATATGGGACTTCAAGCACCACCCATTCTTCACACTTAGGCTGTGCGACTTTAACTGTATGTAGCCCAATGAATTTTTTTCGGCAGTGAAGATGGTATCTAGCGTCTGCAGCACGCAGCGCTAACAGCCAAACGAATTCTGACGTCTGCAGCTAAGCTACTATTTCTTGAGGTACATGTTTCAAGTATAGTAGTCTTCGTCGGTTTCAATTTCGATCTAACTTCCAACTCTGAACTGAAATGCTGGTCTGCATCTATCAGGATGCTTCCTATCCTTTTCTAGGTCACAGTTCAACCCAAAAAAGATGCAGTGTTTCTTAAAATCATAAGGCAATTCTCATCTTCGTTGCCTCTTCGCATCTGAGGATCATGCCTCTCTTTCTGCTCTTTTGACATGAACTTTAGATGTATAAACAAATACCCAGGTTCTATTATCAGGATAGTTTTTATTGCACTTGATGATAGTCTACTACTGTGAGTTTTTCATTGCGATTTCCGCAATTAAATTTTCACTTAACAATATTACAAACCATTTTTTCTCCAACCACCTGAATAAGACGCTATTTTGTGACAGTGTTCGGTACGTAAAGTTGGCGTTTTCAGGATTAATCGCTATCACTATGGCAACTGTACAAAAAGTGGATACTTTTGGTCCTAGTACCAAAAAGAAATTGACCTTGAAAGTTGGCCAATTAAAAAATTACAATCACGGAGATATGTCACATTGACATCGTTTTACATTGCAGGTTGTAAGATATTTCTATACACACATATCAAATATTTTTGCATATTCAATGCAAATAATGATGTTACCTCTACGTATGTACATGTATTGAAAATGATTTACGCTCGCTATTTTTATTTAAACCATGTGTAACGTCATTTACATATTCGATGAACGTAATTTTAATACGTATACAACCCGCCGTCGCGCGTAACGCCATCTACTTCAGACCCATTGCACTATTATCTGTCATTTTGAATTCAAAATTTGAAAAAGTTAATTGCAATTAATTTTAATTAAAAAACTGTATGGTAAGTTTTTTTTATTTCAATACAAAATATAACAATGTTAATTTTGTATGCCTACAATAGAAATGACTGAAACTGATAGCGACATGGATTATTGCACTCCGCCAGAAATTATAGAAACGGCAGAACATGCTACTTTAGATTTGCTCCCTACAAAGTCGCGAGAGGTGAGAAGTAAGAACGAATAGGTTATAAGTTAACCTAAAAACTAGAGTGACATGACACGTGAGGACAAGAAAGCAGAAGTTCTCAAACTAGTAGTGAAATTGTGAACTGAATCTAAACTCGAATATAATTTAAAGTAAAGAGGGTTGGAGAAAAAATTTTATGTTTTATTCGTACAAAAAATGCGTTTTCGGGACTCGGAAGGTTCCTTCCCGAAAACTGACATTTTTTGTACTAATGAAACAAATAACTATTCTACTCAAAATGTCGTACTGTAGTGCAACATCTGTAACAAACAAAATGATAAATAAAGAATTCTGCTTCATGTGTTGTGCATATTTCGTGTTATTAACATAACACATGTTAAAACACTTACCTGGACAATAAACACACATCACTATTATATAGATACCAAATGATCATCCGGCATTGAGCTTTGGCCAATTTGAGGCACATTGATACCAATTTTAAATTTGGAGCTTCGAAATACCTGAGATAAATCTGACGATGCTTTACGTGCGAACATTCGGCCCGCTCAGCGCGTGCTCGATATAACGCAATATATCATCAATGGCCCAAAGATTACGAAATCTCATCATGCATTTCCTTACAGCCAAACATGTACCAAAACATATTGTGAAGTCAAAAAAACTTAATACGTAATTTACCACCTAAGCAAAAAATAGTGGTTTGGCTGCCGGACTAGTAGTATGATACACTGAGCCTAAATTTTCCAACTCTTCAATGCATAATTGCAAACCTTAGATGTGCACATTTTAGAAATTTAAATAATATAACCTGAAAACCTACGTATTTACCGTTAACAAACGTTTTCATTTCAAAATGTCTTTGTTGGAAAATATGAAATTCCTGATTTAAATACAAAATATCAAAGTTTCAACGAATTTTGAAATAGAATGAAGGAATTATAATTCATTTAAACTGGCGAGTGTCCAAACCTCTCACTCAACGATTAAAGTTAGTGGCACAAGAACAATAAGAGCAGTAATGAAAAGAAAAAATGGAAGCAATGAACATTCCTATCGAAAATATGCAGATTTTTTAACCGGAGGTAGGTAGGTACATACGTTATTGTCAGTATAAACAAAATTAAACAACAACAACAAAAATGCGGCGATCCATTGCCGAAATTATACCGATACCTTATATTCAAAGCCTATACGTACCTTTGTAATGTCTGAACTATCCAATATATTCTGAAACCCTCAACTCGTGTTTATATTATATGAAATGATGCTTGTAACGCTGGTCCACCCTTTCTTGTGTTTATCACATTCAAGGTACGGTGACAGGAAATTATTCAATAGAGCCATTTGTCTTATACAAACCTTTCCTTTGTGTGCTTATTTCCAGCAAAACACATTCTCGACCGCGGATCAGCCTCGAGATACAAGGTTTTGCGGGATAACAATTTAATTGTTTTGTTCCTGCAGTTTATTTAGAAATGTTGGTGGTGTAGTGTGAAAATGACTGCTATGACTTCATACAATCAGAGAGCCGCTTAAAGCCAAATCAAGGGTTGAAAGGGATTGCGGGCGACCGAAAATATTTTATATTTGCTGTGTAAAAAAATGTTGAGTGTGCGGTTAACTGTAGAGCTGAAATTAATTAATGCGTTCCAGCATAAAGCCTAAAACTTTTCGGCCATAGAATTATGGGCATTTCTTTTAATTTAAAGCGTATTGTGCAAAAGAAAACGCTTTTCAACAATACAAGCAAATCCCAAATCTTTTGTACGTCTGTCGTCTTTTATCTTTGAAAGGAAGGTTAAACGTTCATTAAAACTGAAGCTTGAAATTAAATACCAAGAAGGTCAAGTGTGGAGTAACTCCAAAAGTATACTACACAAAGGTAAATACTTTTAAGAAATGTTTTAAATTACCTTCATTACAAGGTTCAATAACCGTAAAAACTCATCATGCCTGAATTATATAGGATATTGCAAGCGCTTTAAGGTAATGTAATTATTGTATAAATTTCGTCGTGAAACGTGAATTGTAAGTAAATTCTGCATTAAAGGCGCAGTTTTTAAAATATAAACGAAGAGTACTGAGCCTTAAAGATGTCGTTTATCATTCAAAGGAAAACAGAAACAGGAATCGTTTGGGAACCTATGTCTTTAATTATTTGAATAATTATATACCGCCGCTGTATGATATGGCAAACATTTTTGTTTGCAACTCAAGGGATGATAAATGAAAGGTTTCATTTCGACTTTTACTTATGTAGAGCGTAATGTGAGTTCTAGTTCTTTTGTATGACGGTGGCACCCAAAGCCCTTTCCAATGGAAGAGACAGAGTTTTCATGAGTATCGCCCCTTTAATATTTAGCATCATAATTCATAATACATAACAAATTATTGTTATTATTATTATTAAATTAAGAAATTATTTTTTAATCAATCAGAAGAATGCATTGAGTGCGGTTCTGTATAAAATCTGACTTAAAACCTCATGCAGCGGTTTTTTCTGCAAATAAGGGTGGGAACTTCCTTTGATTTATTATACAACGGAAAATCCCATGAAGAAAACTGCATCAATCAAATTTTACTAAAATGCCATTGACTGGCTCTTATGATTCGCTGCTACTATACTTTACCTTCCTCAACTCTCCTTACTGACGTGAGAGATCTCCTTTTCTTTTATCTGAAAATTTGCTACAAATGGGTTTCTCTTTTTTACTGTCCAGCAAAATAATAATACCACAATGCCAAATTATTGTCTATTAGGTAATGAAAATCAGTAAATATTAAGAGTTGTTTAAGAATGCACCTGTCACAATTTGGGATAATTAAAATTTACATTGAAATTGCCATCTCTCTTCTTACCTTTACATAACTTAATAGTTTGAAATTGAATTGCGGCTAATTTACATTTATAAATAACTCTTCAAGTTGGTTTCATTCACACTGAAATTTATAGAACACCTTTGATTCCGAAAAAGCAAATTTAATTAGAACTGACACCAAATTTTGTTGATTGCAACACACATTAAAAATATACTTTTTCGACATCTTTAAGAACTCTCGTTTCAAATTTTACTACTGATAATACAATGGATCTTAAAGTTGTCGAGTAAATTTGACAAATTACATAAAAACGACTAACCTTTATTTACAATTTTTTGTGGAAGATTGGATTTCTTCTAACCTTTTTTCTCGTCAATTGGGGTTGATATCAGATGATTTTTGAAGGGCTGCAAATCCGCCGTCTTGGAAAAATCTTTAGACGACTGCCGTTTAGGTTGGACTTTAAAGATTGATTGGACAATCAGGTTTGCTCTCGATGTTAATTCGTTTGCTGGTCAGTGAAAGTTGGTCAGAAAAGTGCGTTTTCCATACACACTCAGATGAACTGAATTTTTTAACGGCTTTATTTAACTTTGAGGAAATTTTTAAGGTTAGTTTTTACACCAGACTGCCCTTTTGCGTTAGCGGCACTAATAATGGACTCTTGTTATTATTTAATTTTTACGAACAGTTTTCTTTGTTTTAATTCCCTTGTGTCGCATGAATTAATTTAACCTCCCTTTTTACTTAGCATCACTGTACAACTACGAGGTAACAGTTTCCAAGGAATTCGTTTACGTACGCGTTTGTTTATAATAACGGACTGTGTCCTTTACTGTTACCTACGAGATTTTCGAACTACCCCAATGGAATACGCAAATGTCTTGGGGTAATTTTTTGTAACAACTAATTTTTTGTGAACTGCGGCACTCTTTGGCTAACTGGCGATTACAACTTATACACTCGCTGAGTATTGAACTTAACTACAATTCGCTTCTTTTTCACGTTCATGTGAGTCGCTTTTTTCACTCCGTACTATTTTCCCACTTGGACAACTAATGTCGATTTTTCAAAAAACTGGCTAACTGAATTTATCTAAACTGTTATCAGTTCGGTTATCCGAACACTAATCTAACTGGACCTTCACACTGACCAGGTCGGCGACTACCCTTATAAGTGATTATTTCGTGCAAAAATAATCCCCTCTCTGAATACTTAGGTAATAGTTTTTTTTACCGCCCACTCAATGGTGGAATAGTTATGGCGGCCATATTTTATTAATTTTCATTGGTTCACCAAGCTTTCAGAGCTCGCTACTGAGAATCGGATTCTGCGAAGCTACCTTATTTTTACCAAGCTGTGCTTTGCAGAAGTAACTTAACATCACCTATTTCCAGCGTGTAATTTAAAACCAAATCCAGACAACGATGCGACAACACAACAAATAATTAATTGACAAACTTAGGAGGATTACGAGAGCTCGCTACTATTACAATCGACAAAATAAAAACTTGAACTTGTTTGGTGTAATGTTCTTGAAATCTGGACTCTTTTTCAACTTAGAAATTTTTCTTTTGCATAATTTCACCGGGAAGAAATCGCAAAAATTTAATGCACTTGTTACACTCCGCTGATTTTCATATTCGCATTATTTTTTTTTACCGCCGAGGTATATTATTTCTAGAATATTCGCTATTACCGTTCAATATAAAAATTCGGCTGGAAATGTATATGTAATTTGGAAAATTATATTAGCAACAAGCTGTACACTGTTTATCCCTATATTATCGCATTATCCTACTGCATAATATACGCTACTTATTGCGAGGCTATTAACGCATTTTTTCTTTTACAGATACCAAGTAAAACAAAAATGAAGGCGATCGATGACATTTATTGGACAAAGCATAAGCACGACGATGTCAGTTTTAAAAATTTCCACTCTCATGATAATTTTTCTGGTTAACATCATCGATTCGTCAGAAGAAGATAAGGGGAAGTACATTTTTACCAATGGAGATTTTATAATAGGACTATTATTTCCTGTACATCATGTGCCACCCACCAAGCAAAAGAAATCGCATCACAGCATAATTTGCGGCACAATTAGAGAACAATATGGAGTGCAGAGAGTGGAAGCCACCCTGCAAACTATCGACAAAATAAACAACGACCCTCATCTATTGCCAAATTTGACTTTAGGGGTAGAAATTCGGGACGAATGTTGGTACGCTCCGGTTGCATTACAACAAAGTATAGAACTAATTAGAGATTCTATTACGCCTACACCAAATCGGTTAGTCTCGTGCCCTAGTTTGGATGATTTAAGTTCAAATTCAGAACTGAAAGGACCTTTAGTTGGTGTTGTCGGACCTGGAGCGAGTTCGGTTGCGCTTCAGGTGCAAAATCTTCTCCAATTGTTTCATATACCACAAGTTGGATACTCCACTACTTCCAGAGATTTATCGGACAAAAGTAGATTTAATTACTTTCAAAGAGTAGTGCCTTCAGATTACTATCAAGCGCAAGTTATGTTGGATATTGTACGATACCATGGATGGACGTATGTTTCCGCCGTAAATACAGACGGTAAGTTTTTAAAATTATTTTCATTTGAAACACTGGGTAAAACAACTTCAAAAATAAATATAATAAGAGCAAAGTAATTATGAAAGTACGAGTTCACTAAGGACGCCCAAATATACACTAAAGGCGTTTTCGGAAATTATGCCCGAGTAAATAACCCAGTTGGTAGGTAACCTACACAGGTTCGCAACTCGAGTTATATGTTTTCCGAACGTTTTTACATAACCTAATATTCCTAACCGTGACATAACCTACATAAACATGTCTAACAAGGATAGTATAATCCATTCTACTATTCTTGGCACAAGTAGAAAACGCGCTACAGCAGCACTCCTTGCGTTTTGGACATCTGTAGTAGATTCCGACGACGATGATGACAATGTGATTGTTAGTCAACAACTTTTAACTACGAGAGAACATGGGGAAAGTAAACGTGTATGCATTAAGAATTATGTTGCCATTGTAGAAAGCTACAGTTTAGATGGTAATTAAAAATATTAAATTGCGTAGGTACCAGTTAAAAGTCATAGGTATTGTAGATTTCCGTAAACATTTCCGATTGACGAAAATGAGCTTTGAGGAAGTGCTAATTAAAATTGGTGATAAGTTGTCAATGGCTAGTTCCGTACACCACACTGGGAGACCTGGAAATGATGCGAAAACACAGTTATTAGTAGGTCTATGGATTCTCGCAAATCAAGAGTCGTACAGGTAAAATGAATTGTATAATTAATCTGAAAATGGTTAACATTTCCAGTCTTACAGAACCGTCGCCGATAGATTTGATCTGACCATTTCAACAGCATGGTGTTACTTTAGAAAAGTTGTAGATACTTTAGTTTCAATTGCGTCAGATGTAATTCAGTGGCCTAAAAATGAATCACAGAGACAGTGCTTCTCCACTGAATTTCGTAAAAGACAAGGATTTCCAAATGTTATAGGTGCGATTGATGGAACGCACATACCAATAGTGGCCCCACACAATATGGCAAACTCTTACATCAACAGAAACAAATATTATTCAATTGTCTTACAAGGAGTTTGTAATGCTAGATATAAATTTATCGATTGTTATGCCGGTAAAGTTATTAATTAAAAAGGATACTATCATTTATGAACTCATTAGGTCCCCCTGGAAGTGTCCATGATGCCAGGGTATTAAAAATGTCTCCCTTAGGAAAAAAATTGAACCACAATATTCATGATCTCGTGCCCTCAGATTATCACTTAGGTGATTCAGCGTATTCAAATGCAAGTCACCTACTTACGCCTTACAAAGACAATGGACATTTGAGTCGAAAACAGAAACATTATAATTACAAGCACTCTGCTACAAGAGTAGCTATTGAGCAAGCATATGGGCTGTTAAAAGGTAGATTCCGCATTTTGAGATACGTAATAGTTATTTACATATGAGTATGGTAAATCAAGGTTTACGTTAACGAGTGAGATGTTTACTGCCGAAGCGTAGCTGAGGCAGGAATTTCGAAACGAGTAACGTTAACTGATTTAACATACAAATAATGTAAAACATTTTATTTCATACTGCTCTATTTCTATTAAAATACCATTTTGATTAGAATGTTGTAGGTACACATTAAAATAAAAGCAAAAGTCGATCACTTGATTTGTTTGATCTGACAGTAGTTTGACAAATATCAATGCATACGTTTAGATGGATGTCAGGTGCGGTTGCTAGGCAAAATTTCCAGTCTGGTAAAAATTTTCAGTCTGGTAAAATACGATTTACCAGACTCAAATCAATCTGGGAAAGCGGCGATTACTAGATAGTATGAAATAAATATATATGACGCACCAAAGTAATTCCCAGCGTTATTATAAGTTGTTGTGTTTTACATAATATTTGTGTTGATGCAAATGATTTAGATGTAGAGCCGTATCAAGAAGATGCAGATGCTAATGTTGCTGTAGGTATTAATGATAGAAACTTAGACACTAAAGGACGCATTAAACGTGATGATATCGCAGAAATTATAAATTAACAAAATTTTGTAAGATTAGTATTTATTTTACAATGTACATGTTGCTTTAATTATGTATTTAAATGCTTTTCGATTACATTAATCAAGCGTTCTTGCATTTTCATTTTCTCTTGGTGGCGTTTATCCATATCTTCGCGAAATTTTTTAAACCAAACTGGCTCATTTTCCTTGTTCTTACGTTTATTATTTGGTCGAAGCTGTGTACTGCATGATGGGGTGCTCCTCCCACTATCATTGATGGGACTATTTGGACATTCTGGTTCCTATAACAAAAGTACATGAAAGATTCAAAATATTGATGGAAATGCTAAACTCGAGGAACAAATTTAAATGAAAAGTATAAAACATTAAAACCTACCACATTCAGGCTGCTGCATTCTGCTGGTGGATTTATCTCAGGATTTTGATGCAGTAAATTATCCATAATGTCAAAATATTTAAATTGTAATCTATTTCTACCTGTGGCAGCATTGTGGTCAATCACCTTTTTGTACTGTTTTTTTAAATTTTTGAATTTATTTTCGCACTGCTCCCATGTGACCATGTAACCATTTGCATTCATCAGTTCGGCAATTTGTTGCAAAACTTTCCTGTTTGTTGTAGACTTGTCTTCAAATCTTGTTTTATGTTCCTCATACAGTGATATCAATAGCTTTATTTCATTATCTTGCCAATGATGATTTTGAGGCTCGGATGCACTTGCTTGGCTACGTTGAGTCACTATTGGTGTTTCCTGCTCCTGAGATACGCCATAATCATGATCCTCATAATAATCTTCATTGTTGAGGGTTATATCCTCTTGCTGCCAATTTTCAACCTCTGTACTTTCACGGGATTCCAAATCCGGGGCATGAGTTGTTCGAATATGTTCATTAACAATATTTTCATATGATATAAAGTCGCAGATTTCACATCGTGCGAGCACCCTATTCATTTTTGATTGTAGCAAATAATAAAACTAAAAGTCTTCTATTGACGATTTTGTCAAACAAAAAGGTAAACACTTCAATCAAAACATAACCTACAATACAGACGTACCCTACTCACTGACCAGAGTTATTACTAAACAACCGAGTTGCCAACCTGATCTAGTTTTCGAACGCAGACAAAATAACCGGTGTGAATAATCGAACGCTTGGGTTACAACTCGCTAAGAACCTACCTAACCCGGTTGAATTTCCGAAAACGCCTTAAGTGTTTGTTTACAATGAACGTATACGTAAATATTTCATAAACCGTAATTCGTACATATTCGTATCGTTTCCGTAAATTTACTTCGCTATTTACAATAAACCAAATATCATACTACATAGTAGTATATTCTTTGACCGTACGTAACTTTGAACCATTTTCAAGTTTTGCGACTATGCGAAAGACTTACATATCGCTTACGTATATGTACGTAAAAATTACGTTTATTGTAAACACCTTCGTATGTTTCTATACAGTTCAACTTTGCGAAATTTTTAAAATGCATGTATTTCTTACGTATACGTTCATTGTAAACAAGCACTACGCGTTTGTGTTCACCAGCGTATTACGTATTGCTGTGTACAATGGCTCGGCCAAAATGAACCATACACAAAACAAAACCTAGCAAGCTCACTTATTCAAATTTTCTCAGCACACATCTGATTCCCGGCATATTGACAAATTCCAATCTCGGCTTCAAATTCCAAATATTATGGCAAATAACGACGACAATCAAATTCCTTGAATTCCAAAAAGAATTAAGTACTTCAACAAATTTTGGAAACACCTGAAATAAACTTTGGGTACCGATCAACAAATTGATCATAATTAAGCATGACATCTATCTGGTTCGTTAAAGGGTTCGAATAAACACACGATTTACATTTATATTATTTACATTAAAACAGTTTATTTTAACAAACAAATCAAATTAATAACAACATTCTTCAAAGTGGACCATAATAAAGTCCATTTTACGCGTCAGCGTTCGAAAACAAACAAATTAATGAAAGCTTAAGCTATTTACAGTTTTCTGTTAAAAATCCCAAAAATCCCGGAAAATACAACTTTTGCGAGAGGGAACAAACGCACTCACAACCTTTGCTCACTACACTCTCTTTCTTTAATTTCTCTCTTCTTCGGGACACAAAGAACGTCATTGTACTGCATTAAATTAGATTGACTGGCCAAAACACGAACGATGAAACGATGGCTGCTCGAAATATACAAAAACTTCAATGAAACTCCTTTGCCCAAATTTCACATCTTTTGTGTTAAGGTACCGTCAAACCTCGTTATGAAATTGGACAGGACAACCAATTTTGACACGTGAAATTCTAACATACAAAACGACAACATATTCATAATGTTGTGTAAACTGCAGGGGGGTTTCATTTCTCGACGTTAAAATAATGCCGAAAATGAGAGCGAGCCACCCTGAAGTTAAAAATTTAAGTGTTTAGTTTTTTGTATTGTAAATTGTGAGTATGTGTAAGTAATAAAGGGTTGTTATTGTATTTAACGAGTGTCTGAAATTCAGCGACCTCATAAATAAAGCATTTAATTTGAAATCGACGAAAGAAAGAAGTTTTATTTGGACAAATGTGTGAGTAAAATCCGTTATCGGACAAATTAATTAGCCGGATTTGATAAAATAACACTTGTATGATAAGCTCTACGCATATGGGAATTAATTTGGCGATGTAGTAACTGTTCGTTTTTCGTTTAGCAACGATGACGATTAATGGAGTGGAGGTATGGATTGCTTAAATAAGTGGAAGAAGTTAAGGATTCGGCTGTTCGAGTGATATTTGAAAGCGGGCGTAACTCATCTCACGTGAAATTTTATACGCTTGTGATCTCAAGTTGAGTTAAAAGACAGTAATTGCGTTTCTTGGGACAAACCAGTAGAATTTAGGTAGTGCTTGGACAGACTGTGAGTACTCAATTTTTATTTCTTGAGATCTCTTGAATTGGTTTATTCGGTTTGTTATGTCCGTTCTGTAAACGGGTTATGTACAAAAAGGGTTTATGTCACCTTAGAATTTTTGTCATCACCCATGGATATATTTCTTCCAGATGTCTCAATCGCCCTTTGTGGGTACCTTCCTCCGACAATCTGTCCTTGAGACATATGGCATATTGGTACAAAATTAGAACCAGGCCAGGGAAAATATAATGCTGAATCACCCGTGTGAAGTTACCAGCCAAAATGCTAAAAACGAACTACCAGTAGCGCCGTTTACCACAAAAAATTATCGAAGTCCTCGTATGAGATCCAAGGGACTTTAGGGCGTTTTTGTGTGGCAGATCAATATTCTATTGACTATTAGGCAGTTTTGACTCCACCATCTGCAAAATCTTCATTCATTCTGTCGGTACTCATTCCGACGACCCGTTCACCCCTAATTCGCATTTTGGTGGATTTCGCTAAAATCTCTCTATAAAATAGTACTCACTTTTTGGGGAGACCACGATTCGAGCTTTAAGAAGCTTTAAACAGCGTGACAAAATTCGCAGCCGAAGATACCTTTTTGGGGGCCTGAAGTCGACTACTCCACGAAGACGCGCGCCTTGTAAAAGGTCACACAGCAGTCGTGTGCGTTTGTAAGATCCTTCCCACGACACCAACCTGAAAACAATTGGACCAAAACTGTAGTCCCAATGTCTGCGTTCTAATGTTCGCGTCCAAATGCCTGTCACCACAGCTACATACAATACCATTGAATAACTGCGTTTGAACTTTAGTACCAAATTTGAGAAGGAAGTTTTTTTTTGTTTAACACGAAACTCGAGACGAAACTTCTATTTATGCGTTCTTCGCTTCTGTACATTAAAAAAACAACTCTCATGTAAATAGCCTTCCTCTTTCAAAAATTATATAAACATGATTTTAGATTGCACTCTACTGTCATCCATTACAATATTTATAGATAATTGGTTGGAGAATAAAATAATAAGAAATAGTATCTAATCTAATTATATAAGATTTCAAGCCAAAATACGTTAGGCCGATTTTAAATTTTGCAGTCGCAAATTAGGAGTGCGCAAAAAGAAAACTAATAAATAAATAAAATAAATATTGTTGGAACGTTACCAGATCACGGTAAGATAAAAGATACACCAAAGCGACAAAAAACAACGTGAAAATAGAGAAAACTTTTTTAATTATTCATGAATAGGTACCGTTAGTCTTGGGCACCAATCATATTCGCGAGAAATTGCCTATAGTGACAAAATAATAATATATCACAACGTATGGAGAAGAAACTGAGACTGTGTAAAACCATGATACCACAACTGTATCATGGTGTAAACCCTGGTATAACCGAATGACTGTGTTGGAATCTATTAGGAATTGTTTGTATAGTGGCGTTACTTATGACCGGTTCAGTATGGAGGCTATGACAGGATAACCATTCTTTATTGTTTTCGTTCGGCGAATGTGCACCCCCATAATGGAAAGAAGGAAAACTTAACCAACAGGAAAACGTGTACCTTGACCGGATTAACCGGAATTTTTACTTGAACATATACATGAAACTTAGATCTGAGCGATCACTCACCGCATTTACCCCAACCGTCTAAATGCTAACAAACTTTCCCTGTAGGTACATAGAATTTATTATTGGTAAAAGTTCTACAGAACTTTATCAGAATTGATATGGAACGCTCAAGTGCACTTAGTTTAAATGAACGAGATTAATATCCATTAAATAGAATATCTACAGATTTCCGTCATATGTTTGTGATGGTGATTTAATTGGTGGAAACTGGACAAATTAATATTTTGTTAATGAGTCCAATCGAAAAACTAAATTGAAAATTTTATTAATAGCTTTCAATGGTTATTGGTTTCATCTAATGCCAAACACACAACTTTGCGAATACATTCAAATGGAATTTATATCTAAAGTACACACGTTACATGTCCACGATAGAGTGGAAATGACATTATATTACATCCATCGTGATTCGTGAATGCAAATTATTTTCAATTTGAGATCAGTGTCGTCAGACTCGGAAAACTTCCTCTCAGTTCACCCTGACTTTGCTTGCGGGGATAAGAGAGAATCTGAAGGGGCACCTTTATATGACATGTATCAAGTATGTTGCAAACTGGCGTCAAATTGATGTGAACTTGTTGGGCTGTCACTAATGAAACGTCCATCCATGCCGTCGCTTTTCTCATTCATATCAATAAATTCATTTTCATCCGTAACTTAATAGTTCGTTTTTTCCATTACATCAAATAGTCGTTAAACATTAGTTGCATTATATTTCCGCTATCTGCGTTCATATTTTTCATACGAAGATGATCGTTATGACAGGAGATGATATAAAAAAGCACACACGCGACTGAGTTATTTTCTCGACATGGAAGTGTGTACAAAGTAGATAAATCGTAACTTCTTGTAATCTTTAGGGCTGGACCGTTGAGTGATAATTACTCAATGGCTGGACGCATCTTCTCTTTGACTAATCCCTGACGATGATCGTAAAGTTGGTAATGAACAGAGAAATTGTAGCTCGAATGAAACATGCTCTTTTGAGCCCATAGAGGGTGTCGAATCGCCGACTGAGTCGATTTTAGCATGGACAACTAAAACACACGTAGACTTTTTCAAATTTTTGCACTGGGTTGATTTTATGAGGCCGTTTCAGATAATACCATGTCCAGTAAAACAAATACTAACATTTAAATCCTTGAACAACGCCCTAGTTTTTATTCATTTTGTACACCTTACATTTTTGTACCTTTTATTGATGAAAGTGTTATAGAAAAATTGTGGATAGCCCAATGATAATATGAATTAACCCAAATAAATTAATATTAAAAACGAAGCACAAGCAATAAATAAATGGCCCTTTTTAAAAATAGAATTGTTAGGTAGCGATAGAAATTGGACATTTATTGTTTCTAACGAGTCATACATAAACAAATGGTGGGTTCTTAAAGCTGTTATAAAGTGCATAAAATAAAATTGAATATCTAAGGCGCTGGCAGAAATCCCAATATAAAAATCAATTTTTTATGTAGGTACACACGGCTAGCTCTGTAATAAAAATGGTTTTACACTCTTGAAGAAGTTTGGCCACTTATTTCCTTCTGAGATCTGAAATTCAAAGACATGTTCTGGTTCGATGGAACTCTAATAAATAGATAATAAATAAATAATAATAAAAAAATAATAAATAAAAATAGATCTTACCTTTACGACATAATATGGTACATTCTACTTTTCAATGCTAAAGAAAATCTCAATGCAACCATGGGAATGGTAACACTGAAATTAAATGCAACCAAATAACCAAAAACCAAAAGAGTTACTTTTAACAAAATCAATATGCAAATTCTTAAAAATAACCGACCACTAACTTATACGGGTAGATCACGTTATTAAGCCCTTAATTAAGCGTGTTCAACAAAAACATTTTCGGAAGAAGCCCGAAATTTTGAACAATCTTAACTCAAAAAGTTCATTTCATCGAAATCTGAGGTAATGTTACTTATTTTTTGTGGGCGAAACTGAAAAATCTTCAGAAGTACCTAACAGCTAATTTTTTTAAGAGGTTATGTTAAGGTGTTGGTCTGAATGGTCTGAAATGCGCTGGGTTTAACGTGTATATTAACAGTTAATGCAATAACAGTAGTATAATAAGTATATAATGTACAGTACAATTTTAAGTTCAGTTCGACTTATACACAAAATAAGCGGAAGCGCATACAGTCTAAACTTAAATGCCTTTAGAAAGAAGAACGTCGTAGAGAGGGTTACATTTTGCGTCTGGCAAGCATCGCCTTTTCCCGAGAGGGGAAATTCGTATCGACCGCCGATTAACTTCGAAAGCCTTTTTCGTATGAGCTAACATCGACAACCTTATATACTCGAAAGGGGAAGGGCCACCTTTCGCATCTTCCATACACCGCTTCTTTGTTATTGACCGCCGATTAACTATAAGAGCTATCTCCGTATTAGTCGGTAACTAGTATCGACCCCCTTATATACTCGAAAGGGAAAGGAACGCACCTTTTGCAAGTTTCATGGACCGCCTCTTTGTTATCGACCGCTGATTAACCTCGAACGCCTATTTTGTATTAACCTGTGACTCGCATCGACCTCCTTATACACCCGAAAGAGGAAGGGACATCTCTCGCATCTTGGATTTTTGCCACACGCTCATAAAGGCGCGGCACACAAAAACTGCATTTTTTAAATAGAACACTGTATATTATTCAATATTTCAATTATTCTCTCAATTTTAAGCAAAATTTCTAATATGAATAATGTGCCTAAATTGAATCATTTCCGTGTTGAGTTTTGAAAATAAACGCTATTATTTTGAAATTCATTAATAATTGAACAAAAAACAATAATGGATGCTTCTAAGCAATCATTATTAACTTCACAAACGGTTCTTTTCAGAACCACAGAATGTTTTCAAAAGAAATTCGTGATGTCATATTATTGCTCTTTATTCAATACATTTTAAAGCAATACCTTTTATTTTCAAAACTCGGTAACTCGGAAACGATTGCATTTGGGTACATTATGCTTCTTACAAATTATGTTCAAAAATTGAGAGAAGAATTGAAATAACAATAATAATATACCGAGTGTTCCATTTAAAAATGCAATATTGATGTGCCACACCTTTATGACCAACCCGGTATAACTAAAATTACTACTGCGTAGTAGACATTACAGAACCTCAAATCTGTTGTATACAACTTTTTTTGATACCTTTGTATATTTTCCCCGATAATCGACCGATTCCAGACTTATCAGCGACCCTGGAAAAGTAAGAGCGAAAAGGTGTTCCCGTTTTTCATTGGCTTAACGGCGAAAGGTATGGAAGATGATGGTAGGTGGGAAAATTGACGAGACGTTAAAGGACAGAATGAAAGAACTATATGGATGTTATGTTCGAAAGGGTTGAAGATTGATTGATAGTGATGGAAAGTAAAATTAAGGTTCGATTTCATTACAGAATAGAATAAACTGTGTATCACGCGTATTATTCGACTTAATTTTTTTAAGCGATTGTCCACTTATTTACGAGGAGGAGATGAAAGACTTGAAGGTGATGTCAAATTTGGCCCCCTTTTACTATAAATATGATGTGTTCGAGCTCTCATTTTAAATTTTTCCGGAAACTGTCGCGCGACAAATATAACTTGGGGCACATTGTATGATGTGTCTCGTAATTAAGGTTTTTTAAACCGTGTTATGTACGTGCGACAATGAACGAAAAAAAGGAAAGTGAGAATATCAACGCGTTCAATTTCATGTAGGTACACCGGGTTAAAAACAGAATGAGTGTTCGAGCCTTTTTGATTAGTTCCCCTGAAATTTATGTACTTATTATGTCAATTTTTGGATAGGATTGGATATGAAAGTGAATGAGAGTGGTACGCATTTCTGGAGTAAGTATGGAGAGTTTTGTGAACACAAATAGAGAATCTTTTGGAATAAGTAATTATATTATGATACTGTCACCAAATGATGTTATATTTTACCTCTATTTTACATCGACAACCTTCTAAATTTTGTAGGTATTGTGCTAAATAATCCTCAAATATTGACTGAAAATCAAGAGCCGGGGACTTTATCTTCTATTTTCCCATGTTATACGTCGAATTAATAGACGGGAACTGACTTCAATTACTATCCTGTAAGAGATTGCGTTCAGGTTGTAATATTTTTCTCCAAGCAACTAATCCGTATCAACAGGTTTCAAGTCGCTTCCAAGCTTTTTGTGACATTTTCTTTTTAAAGGCATAACGCCGTAACCTACATCAGAAAACCTTATTCAGCGTCTTTATACATAAGTAATTGAAAATGGTAGGAATTGTGGTTTAACAACAGCACGTAAATACACAATTACATTGTTGAGTATGTAACGTCAAACCTTCTAGTTGAGTAAGTAATTTTTATTAATTAGACAAGTTAGCAACTCAGCTCAGTGGAAATTTAGGTAAGTAGACAACAAGAAGTTAACTAGGTATTTACTTATTAAGCAAATGGGTTTCATCTCATCCATCAATACTAAGTTCGTAATTCCGGTTACTGTAATGCTTTTCGTACAATCACTAATGTCGACAATTTCCTTTGCTATTTATTTAGCAGACCAACATTAAAGCAATAATTATTATAGGTATTAATTTTTGAATAACCATATTTAAGTAAATCCGGTGAATTATTTACGAAGCACAGAGTTAGTTCGATACATTTAAATTTGTATATCAGTGTCTATTTTTCGTTTTAGAATTGTTTAGAATTTCGTAATCTTTTCTTGTTTATATTTTATTATTATAAGTAAGACACATCTGGTCAATTTGCGTACTTTATAAAAGGTATTATTTAGTCGTTTGTGATATGGAGTTTTATCAGGCGAACAAAATTGGCGCTGTTAAGAGATAACGGAGATGCAAATGTTACGATTCTTGTTAGAGAAGTGGTCACGTTTGGCGCGACCCGTTATGAGTGATGGTGCTTTTGAACCTCTAGAAAAAGGAGTGTATTTAATGGAGAAAGTGGTGTTTCTTTAAATACTGGGGACAACGTAAAAACGAGGCTGTTGCTAGCTGTTAGTTTTTCCTTCCGGTTAAAAAGCGTGTACATCTGTTTACACTAAATTACGGTCCTTTTTTTTTATAATCAAAGTATGCAGAAGCAAAGCAGTTGACAACTATGATCTATCGTAGGCATACTGGCACTAGTTTTGTGGCATGACGTGGAAGATTTAAGACTAACTAACCACTTTAATGGTTGATGAGCAGTGGTGACTATCATAGTCTGTTGATGTGTCTAAGTACCCACGAAATTTAGACAAATCGGCTAGAACACTCACTGGGTTGTTCGATGGAATCAGTTTCCTGGAGAAGTACAGCACTCAACTCATATGCAGAGGCGTTCGTTTTAACTATACAGGGCTTAGAATCGTCATTTTGTTGCAAGATAGAGGCTGACACAAGTGCACTCTTTAATTAATCCAATGATCTCTGTTCAGCAGAGCTCCACTGCTAAACGTCATTTTTCTTGGTGAGATTTGACAAGAGTCGAGTTATTTCAGAAAACTTATAATAAATCGCCTATACCAAGAACAGGCTTCCAAAAATGATTGAACAACTGGTATATCTTTTAGACCACTCTTAAACCAGATGATGAGCCTCTGAAAAATCGCGGGTGCATTTCGGGGACCGAATGGCATAGTTAAGTAACGATCAGTTCCATAAGGGGTAACAACAGCAATTTTATTGCGATCTATTGTTGTCATAAACATAGTCCTCCTGGTAGGATGTAGTAAATGAACCATCCTGATACACGCCAAACTTGGTAATTCCGTTTAAGGTCACAAATCGATACAGAGTCGCACCCCGTCATCCTTTTTTGGAACAAACACTTAGCGCCGACTAAGGTGATTCGCATTCTTGGGTGTTATTCGAGTCGAGCAAGCGATCAAGTTATTATATTATTCTCATACTATAATAGAAATCGGTGATGCATGGTTTCCAGTGTCTATCCGATGTTCTACATACCAGGTTGGCTGTTCCCCTAGAGCGAAAACCGCTTGGTGCACCTTCAGTTACCCAGAAAGGCGAGATTTTTGTTCAGCAGTTACCATAGTCCCTTTATGTGGTCGTATCAGTTGTTCTTGTACGTACTACAAACCGAGGACGTTTCAAAATTTAATGTATATGTTTCAAAACGATTGTCGATGAGATACCACAATTTCTGACCGATGTCTAAGTTAAGGCCAGTCTGGATCAGGAAGTCTCCCTAGTAATGTAAGACGAATGCATCGGCCATCCACAAAAGCATCAATCTTTCTGACACGAACAGTCTCATTGCGACAGGAACTGAAAGTGCATCCATTATTCTTCAGCAAATTTCTTAAAGAGGTTCTAGCAACACTCCGCTTAGCGGCAGTATCTACTATTTCAGACCCCTTAAACTCAAGGACCTTCATTGGTAATCTTGGACGTGGCTTAGGATTGATTTCCATCAATACTGCAAAAATGTACTGACGAGGAGGAAGCAGCAGACTTACAAGTAGGGCAGCTGGATCTCACATATCCATTCCCTCCACCACCAAAGCATTTTAGTATCTTGTTCTTTCGCGAAAAGTTCTCCATATACTTTACAGGACTATGCGTACACGTAGTGCGGAATAATGCTACGGTATCTGCCCATGAGGCGATGCTATCTAATAGCGTGGTAATCCCACGAAGGGTGTTGACATGTGTAACGTGCGAGCATTCTTTGTAGGTTTCGACTGCATCGATAAGTGCATTAACGTCGCTGTCCTTATCCAACAAAACGGCATGAACAAGATTTCCACGTGGAGTAGGTATATTACTTAATCTATTAATGAGTTCTTGAAGTTGTCTCTGTGTAAGAATAACAGGATGCTTGGTTTACTTTTTGGTTTGTTTTCCACTCACAAAGTTTACAGTCAGTTGTAATGTTCCACGCGGAATGCTTATACAATTTTTCATTTTCCTGTTTCAAGGTAAAACTTTAAAATACCGAATTATTCTAAACGGGACGTAATTCGCAAAGCAAAACAATTCACACATCCTTACTCGCGTAAGTTCCACACGGCCCCACGTTGAGCGCCCTTTGTAGGGAGTTATGTTTGGTATATCGTATATCATTTTTTCTATTTCGATGTGGAAACAATACCGAAACCGTACTTGATTGGCCCAGTTTGCGTGCGTTTCTAGACAGAAATGATGCTGAAAGAAATAGAAACGCATTATTTTTTTTATTTTGTTGGATTGGTACCCCTCGCTTTTTTGCTGTCAACGGTATCCGTCAAATCAAAACTAAACATAACCTGTAAAGTGTAAATAACGTACGAGGAACTTGACCGATTGTATTAATTCCGATTAATTTTGAATATATACTCCAAAGGGTAGAACTTTTTTATTTTTACTTAGCGTAGTAAAATATGCCAGCAGTACATTCTTGCTTACTTTTTGAACTCCCTTCTCGGCCAGCCAGTTTTCAAAAATGTTGTACTCCTCGTACTTTACTTTCGATTTTACAGGCAGTAAATTTAACGTCGCTTCATTGGCAATCTCTTGGATCTCTGGTGGGGTACAAGAGACGTGTTTGTCATCCGTATTTATCATAACTGCCTCAAAATGGAATTATGACCAAATAATTAAAAGTTTGAAGTTTGAAAATACAGGAATCAGGTTAGCCAACGTGAAAATAAATGAATTGTGTCTATTACCAACATACACTGAATGATAGTTTAAAATTACCTAACAACGCCTAAAGGCAATATTTATAATTTGTATAATTTAGTATTTAAAATAAAAGTCGAAATAGAAAAAATAGTATAAAGCACACGTGTCATTTGTCTACTTGTCGCACTCGGCTTTTGCCGCATTCGCCGCTATGCGGCTTATGCGGCAAACTACCTCGTGCGACAATCTTCGTCAAATGACACTTGTACTTTAATATACTATTATTATTCAAGTTGTACAGTTCAACAAGATGCCCAGATGGGTAATCAGTTCAATTCTTGTCGTGCTCATAGGAACAGGTATTACGAGTGCTCATAGTGATAGAGTTTCAGTTCTGTTAGCAGTAAATCAACACGCGTATTTTATACAAAGATAAGCCATATCCATTAGATTCCTCTTATTATTATTTTGCAGTAGATTAGTTAAGCAAAGGTTTCCACGGCGCACCGGTGTGCACGTGGGAGCCCGTATCGGCTCGATTGCGAGTTGGTTATAACTACACGCTTTTGATTTTTTGACATGGAGGATCAAGATAAACTGTCCCATACAATTGTGTCCGAAATTATGATTGCTTCTAGCCAAGGAGGCAATCAAGTAGGTACATGCTCAATTAGGCAACACTGAAAACTTGTCAAATGAACATATTGAACGCGATATGCAATCCTTTGCATCCGACGTGAAGGAAAAGAATCGTTATGTACCTATTTCCTAGCAGAGAACAAAGAATTCGATTCCTAGCAATAGATCGGCTATCTAAAAATGACTAAACCTCTCGCCAGGAAAGATTGCCGGTTACAGAACACTTGATCCCGATCTACGATCTATGTTTTTCTAAAGATGTAAGCGACTTCCGGGATAGTATCGTGTCAATGTTGAACAAAAAGACTTTTCGTTCAACATTAGCACGATCCTATTCTGGAAGTCGCTCGCATCTTAAGAAAAACATAGATTGTAGATCGACACAAGGTGTGCTGTGACCGGCAATCTTTCCTGGCGAGAGTTATATGTAATTTCTGTGGGGACCCTAGTGGGGCCCAAAAATGTGATTTACGCATCTAGGCTATCTAACTCGAGAGTGTGCATATGTTTGAGCAGTAAGACACTTGTTGACGACTTTATTTCTGATCATAATGGCATTACAGTAGTACGTAAATTGGTTTTACCGGCAAAGATAATCATTTTGTCAAATGTTTCATTTTGTATCCCAAATGATCTACTAGCTGAAGAATTAAAACAGGCAAATTTAAAATTAGTTTCTGGTATCACTTGTATTAATGCCGGAATCCGAGATACGCTCATGTGCTAAGCTTTCGGCGATACACGTACGTTGCGTTGGTTAATAACGATACATTACCCTCTAGCATTCTTATTAATTATCAAGACAACTACTACTACAGATGAAATGAGGTGCTTCTCTTGCAAAGATAAAGGGCCCCTTGCCAATATTCAGTTGGGCATTCACCACCAACAAACTAACAGAAATATGAAAGATAGCGTTGCACATGTGCAATCCATTTTTGACGTGCTACTTCAACTTCAGTTTATAAGAAGAGTTTCATTTCAATGCTATTCTAAATAATAAAGTTGGAACTGCGCATGCGCAAACCTAAATTTTGAAACTGGCATTAGCTTTTCCTTTATTCCAAGTGCCTATGTATACAATTTCATCTAAATGCTTCCATAACTAAAAAAGTTGGCACTGCGCATGCGCAAAACCAAATTTTGAAACTGGCGTTACATTTGTTTTTATTCCAAGTGGCTATTTATCAAATTTCATTTAAATCCCTCCATAAATAAGAAAGTTGGCACTGCGCATGCGCAAAACCAAATTTTGAAACTGGCGTTAAATTTGCTTTTATTCTAAGTGGTATGTATCAAATTTCATTTAAATACCTCCATAAATAAGAAAGTTGGCACTGCGCATGCGCAAAACCAAGTTTTGAAACTGGCGTTACATTTGTTTTTATTCCAAGTGGCTATTTATCAAATTTCATTTAAATCCCTCCATAAATAAGAAAATTGGCACTGCGCATGCGCAAAACCAAATTTTGAAATTGGCGTTAAATTTGCTTTTATTCCAAGTGGCTATGTATCAAATTTCATTTAAATATTTTTATAATTAAAAAAATTTGCAATTCGGTTTATAAATGGTTGAGATGCGAAAAGGGCACTGTGAATTTTGAATCGATTCGACTCAACTTTTGGCATTGCGTATTATATGGCTAAAGCTATGCCCATATTGAATTTCATGCAATTCAGGTAATAAGTAATGGAGATGTAAAAGCGATCGGACATTTCTAAACAAAGTTACCGTTCACACGGACAGATAGAGGGACAGACAAAGGAACAGACGGACAGACCAACAGGCAGACGACAGACAGCAATGCAAAATTATAAACGATCTCTAGGATCGTTAATAAACAGCAAAAGTGTAAAATTGTGGAACATGTAAAAAACGGGTTTTTGTTTTTTTTACAATAACTTTTTTTGTAAGCCGTACAGAAAAAATTCCTTCCTTGGTGCAAGACTCGACAATGTGCAAAAGAGGATACATAATCAAAATTTTATTAAGTCAATTTGACGTTCACATATCGACTTCAGCAAGAATCCGGCCAGACCATAGTACCTACAAGAACGGCAAAATGCATTTTATAAGGTTTCTCATTATTTTCTCATTTCTCCGATAGGTACATAAAATTCCAATTTTTCTCATTCGTTTTTGTCGCGGAGTAGATGTTTGGAGGCAGCTTTAGTTTACAATTCGTTATACATCTGGGATCTACATACCTACATGGCCCCTACAAACTCAAAAATACCTCTTGTTATCTTTTTCAATTGAACTTTACGAATGTGAATAGATGCTGAAACTTTCGGAAAACTTCGTCAACAAGCCTACTTTTGCCGAAGGATAAAGCAGAATTCGGTTTTCTCGCAATGCTTTCAGATTTTTTCAATTTAGAAGTCATTTAATGACATACGGCGAGATTGGGTTTCATTTAGAGAATACCAAATTCTCACCCTTCCGCCTGCCTTTAATTGATTTCGATACGATTTTTTTAATTTGTTCCTTAAAGGAAAGTATTTCCAACCTATTGGAGCATACACACTATTCAATTTTAAGTATCTATTTCTTTTATATCCAGCCTCTTCCTTTAAAAAAAAGAGTTTAGAACATTAGAATCGCATTAATAAATAAGTATAGCATGGTAGTCAATCGGCGAAGCTTAACTAATGTCAAATATATTGCTCTTTTTCATTCGCTGTAACAATTCCAAGTTTTAATAACCTTGTTATTTATCAAAACGTTTTTGGTAACTCGCAATACGTAAAATTTCACTTAACTGATTTTGTCTCTTTAAATTGTTCATAAACTATTTTCTTATTCAGACTTATTCTGTGTTAAATTTGTGTGTCCGTGTGTACATGTATTTAGCTTTAAATTTTCGTGTTACTGAATTAAGTACCTATAGCAAACTTACTTTCAATTTCATTTCAGAAAACTATGGACAATCAGGTATTCAGGCATTCCGGGAATTAGCTGAAGAAGCCGATGTGTGCATAGCTCGTGAGGATTCTGTCCTTAGTAATGCTCCAGCAGAAGTTTTTGATAAAGTTATTATAAATCTTCGACAAGATGTTAATGCTCGAGTTGTCGTATGTTTCTGCGAAGGATTTACTGTTCGTGGACTTTTAATGGCTACTCGCAGGCTGAACATTAGCAACCACTTTATCTTTATTGGAAGGTAAGATTTTATGTCATCCTGTATATACCTAATTAGTTAGGCAACTTTGAAATTTTGGAAAATTTGTGTCCAAAGAAATGTTTTCTGTTTTTGTACTTCACGCAATAGCGTAATGACAATAATATTAGAGTTACTTACATAAAAGGTGCATTACTGGCGAGGAAATATTGAAGTACGAGGGCCGAGTACTTTGATTTTTTAGTCAAGTAATGTAATTTTACCGAAAATTGAACTATATCTAACAAAAGTGAACTCATTTATACGAATATTCTCATTTAAACTGGCATACGATCTCAAAAAATATCCAAAACTCCTACTAAATGGGTTCAAACATAAACAAGTTACACGATACAATTTTCCAAAGTACTTTCAATAAAATTTTTCGCAATTTCTTAAAAAGAATCGTTTGTTATTTTTTATACAAATCAAAAAATTTACCCTACCCTAATTATACCGTTTTCTACAGTCGCTGGTTCCCCTACTATACCAATTGATACGGCCCTTCTCGTAGGAATAGTGCCTTAAAGCTGGACTATATAAAATGAAACCTGGATCTCCGGAGGAACTACTGTTAACATTTTCTGGATATTGTTATGATTACCTCTTGTGCGATTAATCGGGCAGTGAACCGTATACTTTACTGCCCGCCTTCGTCCAGTTTTTGCTTTCACAATATAATCTATTAATAGCGTACTGTAAGGACAAACAAAAACTGATTTAATTTTTTCTTGAAACGTTTTGCAATTTACCTCCCACCGACATTACAACGTGATTTATTACCTACTTACTGTGTTAATTAAACCTTTAGTAATATTATTTACTGTTCAAACATAAAATTCTGCACAAGTTATCACTACGTTGGTTTTT
>NW_022170403.1:39138791-39163297 GCF_008802855.1 Photinus pyralis
CCTTTTAGAGCCCTTTCAGTTACATATCATTTCAGTTACAACTGTAACATATCAATGTTACTTATTAGAGCTCTTTCAGTTATGTAACTGAGAGTTACGTGTTGACTGGGACTGTAACACCTAAATAGACGTTGTGATATTAATGTCGGTTTAAGTCGATTAAAATTTAATAAACTTACTTCTAAAGGCATAACATATTTATACAGGTTTTACGATATATAGCAATAATGAAAAACATCGTGGTTCCCAAATCTTTTACAAAATATTTGGAAAATTATTTATACTCCCAAATAGAGATAGATCGAAGAATACATTAGGATACTTCAATGTCTTTCTCCATAAGAAAGGATGAAATGAGTTGAATTTTTCGAATGGGCTTCAGTGGGTGACGTCTGACAACGTTTGTCTTGGTTGGTCGGCTATCTATATTTTAGGATATTAGGGTACTTTTTATATTGGCAATCTCGGAAGTTTATCGATTTCCACCTTTGAAATTAGTCAGAGGATTGAAAAAATGGGTGTAGTGCGTAAGCTAGGTACCTACTTTACATTATGCGAGGACTTCTGTGATGTGAATGGCATTTAATTAAAATGTAATCAAATTCATTTTAGGGGTAGAAATGGATAAAATTCGGCAATTTCCAAGATAAGAATCCTCTATTTCAACTCCCTATGTTACCTTTTATTTTTATGAAAATTACAAAGCCTATATAGCGCTGTTATTTTATTGATTATTAACTTCATTTTGTGATATCTAAATGGTTATAAAGAAGCATTTTTGAATCGTTACAAATATCACATCAAAATTACAAATGACAGATGACCTACTGCTACCCAGATCACATTGAATATTTCTGTAATATACCTAGACCCATAACTAGAATGAAGCAGTCGGGGTGGCAAGTACTTTTCTAGGTGGGGATTAAGAATTTTTTGCAAAAGACTTATATATCGAACAACTCTTAAATGCATATAAGAGTACATATGCCTTACTAAAAAAATGTCTCATTTTAATTTGTAAGTAGTGTGTTGAGTTGGGTACATTTGTGCTTTATATTTTGTAAAGGAACCATTAACCACAATCTTCAGTGGGGGCAAGACCACGTTCTAGGTGGGGTTCAGCTGCACGTGGCCACTCCCTGGCTAGGAGCCGATGATGACTGTGCCAAAACGAGCATTCTCCGTACATCCAGGAAATTATGTAACGGAATCCGAATAATCCAGGAATATTATGAATATGATTGGTGTGTTCTTAGCATATTAGCTGCTGAATACCCATGGAATATGTCAAACGAATGCATACGCTCATAGAACATTTTATGGATATTTGGAATATTCTCAACCTTCTAGCATTAAGAATATCGAATGTTATCTGGGTAACTGATGAGGAGGTTAATTTAAAATCGGTTATTCGCCTTGTATGTCCTCGGAAATATTTATATCTCCAAAGGTTCGCTTGTTTGAAGACACTACCAATAATACTTCATCATCTTGTAACCTTGGAGAAGATTCCACATTGGAATATTCTGATATCAAATCAATAGGTGTATGTATTTTATTTCGTTTTACGTACCATTTTTTAGCTCAACATAACGAAGTTGAAGTAACACTTATACGCTCAAATTTCCGTCGAGATCTCAGCCCCTAGGTCACTTAGAGACTTCGGGTTTTTGCTAATTGATAACTGCTATGGTCTATATTCCTCCGTTACTCATAATTTATAGTTGTGTTACGCGGCAACACCCGTGAGTAGGTTTTGAAACATTAAAAAAATGTTTTTTAAGAAAGTTAATCGTTAGGAGTGTTGTGGTATTAATAAATGACTAAAACTTCAAGCAGGCTGGTAATACATTGTATATAGACTAAGAATGTGGCTCCTAAATAAAATTGGGGCGGGCGACGAAGAAGCACAGCAAACTGATTTCATTACAGTAAGTGCATTTTTAACCGTCATTAGGTAATTTGACATCCCACTCGTGACTTGCATTTTTTGTGAGTGCGGCATATGAGTTAGGATAGTGTATTTATATCAACAGTCATTACACAGGGCGGTTGAAGATCCCAAAAACGTACCGACACAGGAAAGTCTTCTTCGACGAAATGTATCCGGTGATGGGGCCAAAAGTTCAAACGCGAATTTCGGGTGAACGGAACGTCGGAAGTGGGTACAGACAAGGGAAAGTGGTTGCCCCCTACAAGATCTTACTGATGATGGAGACAACACTAAAAACGCAAATTGCGGGTGAACGAGATGTCGGAAGTTGATACCGACAAAGGGAATGTGGTAGCCTTCGACAAGATCTTTTATTGATGGTGGAGTCAACACTGGCTAATAGAATACTGATATGCCACACAAAAATGCGCGGAAGTCCCTTCGGTTTCACACGAGGACTGTGTTAATTTATTAAATGTTAAATAATTTATAAGTCACACCTACGAAGAAAAAATTAAATTAAAACAAGACGGGCGTTCATTACCAGATATTTAGGATAGAAAAAGAAAGCTCAAGTTGTAGTAAAAAAAGATAATTTAATCCTGAAGTGTAGTTTTCCTGCAGTTTTCCTAATTCGTAAGGTAAATTCCGGAGTAGTAAGTATAGAACATCTTAAGACCTTCTGCAGGGACACCTCTCAAAAATTATTATGCGGGTCACTCTATAATTGGGCGCAAGCCTTCTGAGCGCCTAGAACAAGAAAGGGATAACTAAATAAATAAATAATTAAATAAATAAAAGAAACGAATGGATATGTGGATGCAATAAGAAAATTGTTCTCTTCTGTTTCTTGTGTGCACTTTTCAGCGGAGGTTCACAAATTGACGTTCAAAATTCAAAATTCCGCCATTTATGAATTGAATTGCATGAAATTGAAATGGGGTATATACACTGTGTCCAAGATAAGGATGTCCATCATGGGAATCTCCGAAACCATAAAAGATTATGAAAAAGTTACGCAATTAAAGAGTCGGGCGTCGTCCACGGGTGCACCACCCTGTTGAAACGAACAGTTTTCAACTTTGTTTGTGTGTGTACTGTACGTCGTTGTATTTGTAATAAAAAATGCTACTCAATACCAGTGTGTACTTTTTTACGGACCATATGAAAAAAATTTGATGATGATTTCTCTTATACGAAACATTGTATTGAAAATCTCTCAGCGCTGTCTTATAGAGTTCAAGACGTGGAAACAAGAATGTGTTTTTTGTTATTTTGTATCGGTTCAAATATCATCAGAAAAAAATAAAAACGAAATCGACCAACTGCGGTTTTTTGGCACATCTTCGGAAGTAATTTTTCTCGAATTTGACCATCGTCGCATCTTTTATGGTTTTGGATATCCCCATCATATATGGTGCCGGCTATGCCTATTTTGAATTCCGTGCAGTTCGGTTCACAACTAATGAAGATGTCAAAAGGGCCTTGTTTATTTTTTTTGGCTCGTATGGTCAATTCACGACGCCGGTCTACGAATTTGTTAACTTTGTTAACTAATTTCTATCTGGGGAAACTTCGGAAAAAAAAATGTGCCAGATTTGGGTTTGCTTCAATGGACAAAAAGTCAATGAAAAGACCATATTACATAAAGTTTATATTAACAAATAAAAAAACGTACCTACGTAACTTGTGGTTTCCATATTACAAAATAATCACAAAGTTGGTTATGCAAAATGAAGCTCTAAGCCTTTATACGTCCTGATCCATTCTGATTCGTTTGATTGTAACAAGGTTTTCGAATTCTGTCTAGTTTTCGTTTGAGAATTAAGCAACGGCGTCTTCAAAATCATCTTCACATTCGGGAATAGTTGCCGGAACACTAATTTGATTGCTAATCGAACTGCATAACTGTCCAGGTACATTGCCGATGTTCGAGGTACTTAAAATTTGCTCCAACGTCATTAATTTCATTTGAAAGTAGCGTTTCTCTTCGGTCAAGCACGCCAAGTCTTTTTCCTGCTCCGCTATTACTTGCCGTAGATCGGACATTACATTCAAATCTTCTTGTCTGGATTCTCTTCTTTCATATCTTGATCTTATCTCTTCAAATCTGAGAAAAAATCAGAGTTGCATAATTCAGATAGTTTGTAATCTCCTTATGAGTTATAATATCTTATTCCTCGTACACAAACTTTCAAAATGTCAATTTTGAACAAAATAAACTGTTTTGAGAGTACTTACAGTTTAGTAACGCATTGGCATTTCCGTTCCAAATGATCAATCTTTGCCTTCAGATCCTTTTCTGTATTCTGAAATGTAGCTTTCTGTTCTTCTAGTTCTTGTGTGTGTTTATTTTGCAACTTTGTGATTTCTTCGTGCAGTCCTCTTTAAAAGGAGAAAGGAAAAGTAAAAAATAGGTGAAAGGATAACTAGCTAATTTTTTGCATTATCTAATCTAATTTTAACTAAAATTTCGTAGTGAAAAAGAATAAAAAAAATATAAAATTAAAACAATCCATTTCAAAATCATGCAAATGATAGTTTTTTAATCGTGCATTAAAAATGATAAAGAAGTCAGTATTGCTATTATGAATAGGAACCAGGAGTCGGAAAGGAACCAAGTCAGTGAAGGGTGAACCAGTGAAAGGAAAACGAAATTGTTTACTAGTCCGTTAGTACATCTACATAATGAAAAAGTTGTATTAGTGATGTGATGATAAGAAACATAGTAATAATGATAAGTTTGGTTACACACTGCGGTAAAAGAAACAGTACCCACACAGGTTGTTTACGTGACATTTGTGGTTATAAGTTATTCAAAAAAATAATAAATGGTATTTTTAATTGGCTGTATCTCAGTTAACTTTGAGAATTGACCACATCTTTTGAAGAACTTTCTGCTTAAAATGAAACATGAAACACCCTGTACATTTAGTAAAATATAAATAAATAAATTTGGTGGAATTGCAAAGTCTGTAAGTAGTTGGTGGAATTAGCGGTCGTTTTTTTCTATAAGTCAGTGAACTGTATACAGTCTATTTCAAATTAACTACTATTGCTAACTTACTTAGTTGGAGAGATTAAATTGTGAGGTTTTGTCTACTGCATCCAAATGTGGAATTAAAAAAAAAGCAAAACAACATCGCATTTTTCAGATAATAAAAAAATGTTACTTTTTATATAATAAATTGGTCTCGGCGAGATTCTGGGGGGGGGGGGGGGAGGGGAATATGGGGGAATAATCCGGGAAAGAATGCGGCTCTTTGATAGCGGAAGCATCCATTTTGCAGTTGCAAAGAAAAAGTGAAAAAAATATTTGTTTTGAATAACGGGTTTGTTTACCGTGCAGGTAGAAGTGAACAGAGATTTGTGTATTGTGCTCCAGGTTAGGAAGAGTGATGACGTCAGTTTACGGGGAAAAAATTCCATCCGAGAACTTCACCGGTTGGATAAATTAATACATAGAAGCGAGTTAGTTGAATGTGTCAGTTTATTACACTAGAAGCAAGGATGAAATCGGTTGAAATAGTAGGAGAACTGGTGACAAGTTCCGATAATCTTATACGGAGTGAACACCTCAGCGCTAACAAAGAGCAACAGACAAACAATGAGGATGGCGGAACGGAAGGCATTAAGGATACTGATGGAATACAGCGACCTCACAAGAAAGCAGATAAGGGAATAACTAGGAGGAAAAATGATCACCATCAGGAGACTGAAGATGAGGCAGCTGAGATATTGGGGGCATATAAAAAGGAAGTACAAAGACCATATCCAGTATACTGCGGTGCGGTGGCGGTCTCAGGATTTCCATAGAGAGATGGGAAGAGTGGAGCAGAGATAAACACAAAATGAAGAAAGAAAGCAGACGAGTACTGGAGGTGGAGGAAGAATCAGACGAAAGTACAAGCGGTCAAGAGGAGGAGGAGGAGGAAGAGACAGAAAATGAGGCAGGAAGAGGACAACAAGAAAGATGGAAATTAGATCAAAGGATGGAGACATCGGAAACGAATGTAACGAAGGGGGAGAGGCTATCACCAGGAAGCAGAGTTCCCTCAAATGCAGATATGCTAGTGGCGAAGCTGTGGTCGTACTCTATTTGATTTTCCCGAAATATTGTTGATGTAAGGAGGGCTGACCGAGCTTGTTTCATATGTAGGAGGACATTCTTTTTACGAGGTTCAGTGATATTCATTTATTTATGTAAAAAATTAAGTGCTATATATCTTTAAGATTGAAAAATTATCAAGAGAAAATGGATCTGTGTTTTCTTAAAGATATCAACCTCTGGGCAATTTTGAAGCCGTTTGTATTGCATGCCTTTTTTTTTAAATTTATGCATCTATCAAAATTGCATTTCATAGAAAAAATCATTTAACGTTAGTTCGTTCAAAATTCAAGCTAGAAAATCTCCAAACTCATAGGATTATTTATAAGATAATTTGGCTATAAAAAATTGTGCCCTATATTGTTGTTATGTAGGGCATTAAGGACAGTGCCCACGCACTAGTTATTCGGAAATTTATAGCGAAAACTAGAATTAGGAAATGAGAGAAATGTAAATTGAAACCATTTTACTATTTCATTTTTTTCATCAAAATAAAAATGAGAAAAAATGCGATACCGTAAAATTTATGTCAAGAGCTAGCCCGGAGTTATTTTGCGAAACATATTTTCAAGTTCATTTAGGAAGTAAATATTTTATCAAAAAAGGAATTGTCAATCCTCATTGTGAACCTGTTACCTAATCACCCGCTACCATGGGGCTTCAAAGAAAAGTGCCATTGTAAGGTGCGCCCGAAAAAATTTCCCATGGAAGATTCGTCCTCGTCCGATTCGCCCCCGGAAAGTTCGTCCTCTTCGCGGGCAAAACATTTATGGCGGGGATTACTTTGCTCCATGAAAACTCCGGACACTCCCCAAGAAAATTACCCCCCTCCTTCTCGCCGAAGTACTTGATCTTAGAAGATTCGTCCTATGAAAATAGGCTTAGGTTTTCCTGCAGTTTTCCTAATTCGTCAGGTAAATACCGGAGTAGTATAGAACAACTTAAGGTATTCTGCAGAGACACCTCTAAAAAGCATCATGCGGGTCACTCTGTAATTGGACGCAAGCCTGTTGAGGGCCCAGGACAAGGGGGGGTAATAAATAAATAAAATAAAAAAATGGCCACAATATCTTCGTTCGCAAGGAAAATTCCCCTTCACGATACCGTGCTACACTTCCGAAAAGTAACTACCGCCAAAGACCACCAAAATGACTCTTGCTACGACCGGTGTCACGTGAGCTCTCGTAAGAACTATACTGCAGCTACATAGAATTATCCATCCCGTATCCTTGGTCCCAAATAGGGGTGAAAATGAATTAGTAATGCGTTTTTCAAGGATTACAAAAATTTGTAGAAGACTTTAAAAATAATAAATGTTCATGTTGAGACTTGATTGGATCTAGCCCCCAAACGAAGCATTTTAAACCTTTGGTTTATCTGGAAAAATGTTTGCTTTGAGAATTTCTAAATTTTTGATACAAAACTTAATTTTTATGCGCTGTGTATTGACTTATCGTGTAATAAGTATTCATACAGAAGTAGAAAACACATAAAATTAAATATGGAAAGCCTATCCATACAATTGATCAACCTATTCAAAACGTTAAAAAAATTAACAAAAACAAAAGATGTCTACTAATAAATAAGAATTTTACCAGAGAAAATTGCGAGAGAAGAGATATATCAAATATGTACACAATTTAAACAAGGTTATATATAGAAATAGATAAGATGAGTGTCATCTGATCACATCAGTAAGGTTGAAAGATAATGATCTGCAGTTTCTACTTGATAATACAAGCTATGAGTCATCTGAGAAAAATTGCAGGATATAATAAGATAAAAAATGAAACTAACGGACCAATGTTGTTTTTAACTCAGTTTGAAGTTGAGTTTTTTATTGGAACGTCCTTGTCTCTCCGAGGAGAAGATGCTGCGATTACCCGGTCGTTAGTGTAAAATGTGTTCATTGAAAACTGTAATTGTTTTTGTGTACGGTGTACGGATACCTTTTATTTGGATATTACAATTCCCGGACAAGTAGTTAAGTCATAATTTTAGTTTATTTGTAATAACTGTTTGTGTTATTGTACCATTTTCCTTTTGTGTGTTAGGATTAAATCCCACTTTTGTAATCTTCATCATTAATTTCCGTGTGTTATTCACAACAACGTCTTTTCTAATTTACCGGTTGTTTTTATTGGATGCTTGCCCAAGGTCCATTTTAATTATTCAAAATTTTGAAGTTCAGTTTGGAGTTTAAGGTATTTGGTCTGACTCACTATCTGTTAGAAGGTAACAGGTTAACTGAGAGCAGAGTTGAATCTCTCCTCTGTGCTGGAGAGAAGTTTTGTGCCGTCGTAATAAATAAAAGGGAAAGAGCTAGCTAGGTTTTTGTTTTGGTGTTTTGTGTACGGTCTTTCTGGCCTACGGATCAGTGCACACAGCATGTTGTCAACGAACTACCATTAGAATGGAGAACATACAGGGTGTTCCTGTTCCAAATCGCATAGGAAGGTTAATTGAGTTTTGCAGATTAATATTTTTATTAAAATTTTCGTTTTAAAAATTGAGTTTGACAAGAAGCCGTCATAAAACATTGAAAATATCGATTACAAAAAATGAATTTCTCCGTCATTATAATAACTATACCTAATAAACAGTTTGATATGAACGTTTCTGAAATTTTGGTAGTTAAGAGTTAAGTTGAAAATAAGTACCGATTCTAACAATTTCCCCAAGAAAGTCCAGAGTGCAACTGGAGCTCAAATAACCATTTCTATTGACAAGTAGTATGCGTTATGAATTTTTAATCGTAGTTGGAGAACCACTACGGACTTCGCTGAAGTTCTGCCCCTGTGAGTAATTGAACGAATTACGTTACGATTGAACTTCTATTTCTATCATAACCTTCTATTGTGTTGAAACGTTGAGTGACTATTATTAATTACTCAATGATTGAAATAAATAAGTGGATCAACATTAGTTATTACTTCCATTACTTTACATTTAAAGCATTGGAAAACTACTGATAAGCGTTCTCGAATTTGCAATTCAAGTTAGGTAAAACTCATAGGTAAGTACTATTTACATGCACAGTAGAACCTAACAGTATGGTACTGCAGTATAAGCGTTACAACAATCGATGGGCATTTTATATTCTACTAAAAGAAAGGTGCAAATGAAAATAATGTTACAAATAAAGAATATGACCCTTTTGATTCACTCACTCATACTACAAATGATACCAACCTGATTTTATAATCTGCTTCCATTTTAATCTTATTGGCAGTTTCTCCATTATATGCCATTTCCTGACGTAAAACTTGAATTCCACCCTCCAAAGTATCAACGTTGCTTTGTAAGTCTTCAATGGCAGAATTTTTGCTGATAATTTCGTTCTTAAGCGAATCAATCGCCTTGAGTAATTCTACCTCGCGGGACTGATGGGACTTTTGTTGGGTGTAAAATTGATCTTCTAAAGTTTTTAGCTTAGTTACGTATTCCTCTTCGACTAGTATTATGGCTTCATTTTTTTGACGAATTAAATTCTCCCATTGGGCATCTATAAATGTAAGTGACATATCCGAAAGAAATGCTCATTAACTACGTACCCAATTCTGCTCGGTGTTGGTCGATCAGGCTTTGAATTTTTTCTTGCGATTCGTGTTCCATTTGTTCTTTCACTAACTCAATAGTAGTCCTCATTGAACTTAATTGTATATGCCAACTGCTTTCGGCGTCTTTCATTTGCTTTTCATGCTCAGAATTAATTTTATCTGTAAGCCAGTTTCGTGACTTTATATTTCACGTATAAGTGTAGCATACCTATTTCTTCTTCGTGCTGTTGAACTAACTTTTCAAATCGTTCATGGTGGCTCATGTCGATTTTGTCCATCACTCGCCGAAGTTCCATTATGTCACGATCGGTATTTGATTGGATTCTTTCAATTTGTTTCTTATAATACTCGTCCTTTTCAGTAAGTGATGTTTTCAAATAATTCACCTGGAGAGATACTTATATTATCGATAAGTTGACAAAATAAAGCGCATACTTACCTCACGAACGTATTCAAGAATTCGCTTTTCGTATCCCTCTTTCAAATCTTCAATGTCAGATTCATGTTCGGATTTCATCGCCTCAATTGCCGCAAATCGTTCTTCGTAATGTAATTGATCTAACTCTGATTTCAGTCTTCTACACTCTTGAAGTAATCTCTCCTCCCAATAAATGGCAATGGCAGTCTTTTGTTCTGCTAGTTTTTCTTTTAATGCCTTCTCCTTGTCAACAATTTCTCTGTTGTGCATTCTTTGCATGTGTTGCAAGTTTTCCTTTTCGAGATCGACCATCGTCCTCAATTTTTTACTTTCGTCTTTCAAATTCTGTTCGGTGTGTTTCATCTCTTGGAGCTGCTGCGAGACGACATCTAGCGACTTTTGCTGTTCTTCGGTCAAACCTCTCAGTTGCTTCACTTCACATTCGTAAGATTTCAAATTTTCCACCTTTAATTAAGCTTACCGTCGATTAATGTTACCACAGAAATATCACTTTACCTCTTTCATTAACTGTTCCGCTTGTTCCACTTTTTTGTTCGCGTCTTTGAACACTTCTTTTAGTTGTTCCTCGATCTTCTTGTCTTTTTCTTGTAATCTCTTCTTACAGGACTGCTCTATTTCTCTTAATTTCCATTCAAAATCATCTAAGAGTTCTTGTTCTTTTACTATACCCACTGTTCGCAATTTTTCAAAATCGAGTTTCCATTTTTCTTCAATTGCAGTTTTATCCTGAATTGACTTTTCTAACGCCGCATCCAGAGTTTTTTTGTCTTCTTCCCGCTGTTGCATGAGGGCCATCTTTTGCTTCTCCAGATTTTCTTTCTCCTTTTCTAATACTTCTAACTGTATTTCTAGAGATTCTATTTTTGCTCTAAGACCTCTAATTGTGTACTGTAGTTCGGTAATTTTGGTATTCGCGTTGCTTTGGAAAGTTTGAAATCTCTCTGTAAGTCAATGCAAGCAGTTCTTCAGTTCTTGTGTTAATAAAAAAGGCGATACTTACCAGTTTTTTGGGTCAATTCGCTAGATAAATCACAATTCTTTTGCGTTGAACTTTCAAGATCATCTTCAACGTGTTTCAGTCTTTGGCGAAAGTTCTCAGATTCCTTTAAGGCAGCTTGAAGTTCAGTTTGGAGACCTACATGAGACAGACAAGTACCCATTTAAAGGTTAATATAGCAGATACGTTGCCCTAATGTTGTACTTATCATAAACACATAAGGGGGAGATCAAATCAACCTGACAGATTAATTAAATGCAAAGCAAACAAACATCTGATAATACCTAAGTAAAGTAAATGAGTTGTGGGGAGTTAAAAAATAAAATTAATACGTAGGTTTCCATAGTCAATTAATGAAACATTTATAAATCACTATAATAAACCTACAGTTGTACAAAATTGCTTTGAAATCTCAGAACAGTCACAGCAGAGAATTGTGTGCATTCAATTGTGCGGAAAAGCTCTAAACAGATTTTGCACCTTTTGTAAGTCAATAGTAACAAGGGAGAGGAATTTGGAATAGCCACAAGTCACTTAATGCAAAAAAAACAAGGGTTTCCAATTCCGACCGAATTTGTCATCTAAACTTGACCTAGACATTAACGACAACTTGTTTCTAAATGTTGAAACAGTTAAGTGTATGAAAAAAATGGGAGTAGGGACCAAAACAAGCATTTTTTCCTAATAAACAGAAGATCCAAAATGTAGCAATTCCCCCAAAATTTGAAAAATTTCCATTTCCTATTTAACTCTTTCCTCAGGAGCCACAAACAGAGGAGATGGGTACATTTTCTGATTTCTGTGGGCATGCTCTTTCTTGTTATGTAAGAATATTTCCAAAATTTTTGTCGCAAGACCATAACCGGGGGTGCGAATGGCGATGGCGATAAAAGTCGGTATAATCAGAATAACTAATCCAAATGTTTAATTAGCAATTATGCGGATACAGTCTCTCGTTTGGAAATGAATCACATCATCAGCGCACTACCCTGTACTACTCAGTGCTTCAAAAGATTTAACCTCAATTAACATTCCACCTCAAACTTGCAGATCCTAAAATCACTGACCTGGAGAAGTTGACATGTTAATTGGTGCAGAGATTTTTTGGAATTTATTGTCCGTGGGTCAGTTAAATTAGCACCGAACGGCCATCTTATGCAAAAAACAAACTTGGAATGGGTGGTATCGGGATAATGTTGGTAGTATTGTTGTTCACATTTCTACCAAGTCGGATCCATCAGTTCTAGAAGATTCTCAACGGGATGTTCGAAACAGGTTGTTTGCAGTATGTTGATTTCAGGCACCAGTACGAACGACTAAGTCACATGGCTAATGTTTGGTCGCATTTTTATTTTTGCAATTGGCGGTGGGAGCAAGTGGAGTCTCTATATATTTGATGCAATCTGACAGCTCTTCGATCGCGGCAGACCCATTGAAATTTTCAGAAATTTTAATTCAGTAGGGCTGCCACTACAATCAGAGGTAAATTTCCCGCGACTCCCAGACTTTTCCCGCCTTTCACACGGATTTAGGAAAATAGTGCAACTTACTTATGAGACAGTCTTCATATGTAAAGACGCGAAAAGGCAGTGAAGACTCTCAGAGCAGTTTAACAAAAATATTCTCACTCTCACTTTTACTTTTGGCTTTGTCTTCTGGCAAGACATATATCATATTATCCGACTTCCATTTTTTGCAAGGTGTAGAAAGACCGATGTTTATAAATTTTACAAAATTACTTGATGAATCATTCCAATTAAAAATTTTGAGAATTCCCCGGAAAATAATTAAATTCCGTGGGAAGCCCCACACTTTCCATTTTTTGAAGAAACTGCCAAAAGCGCGATTTTTGGTTTGAGATAGAAGTGTTAGGTCCTTATTCTTATTCGCACACAAAGCAATTAGGCAAAGCAATAGAACACGTTTAATTCATGCTACCGTATATCCATCCGACTGTTAGGTTTTACTGGTATCAAGTGCTTCCAAAATAAGTGATAGCATACAAGCATATGATGGGTACGACAAGTTACATTATAAGAGAGCAAGTCTAGTCATAACACGGGATCGACAAGAAATCCAAATTCCAACTTTTTAGGGACAAATTATCCAAATAATTTGGATTGTTTTCGTCAAGATTTCCAATTTTTATCGACAAATTATCCAAATCCAAATAAAGCGACAAAATATCCAACCAATTTGGAAACTCCGATTTGGATATTTTGTCGGTGGCGCGACAAGATATCCAAATATCGAATTTTTTTAGACAAGAAATCCAAATTTTTTGGACAAAATATCCAAAAAGTTCGGAAATATTTTGATAAGATATCCAAACTTTTTTGGACAAGAAATCCAAATTTTATTCAAGCCCTGTAATCACGTATGGACCTTGTGCAGTACGAAACATTTCAGTTTCAGTGTTAAAGCACGCCATAGCATTTAGTATGTTTTCATACAGCGTCAAAGAATTAGTGCTTACCTAGTAATAAATGAGTTATAGGATAGCAGCAAAATGAACAACGACGAAATAAACATCTTTAGAATCCGTTAGTACACAGTTTATACAATGTATCTGTAGCTACTTACCAAAATATGAAATTATTAAACTAGGTACACTACACTATTAAACGCTGTATAAAAACTTACTGAATGCTAATTGCTATGCCGTGTTTTAACACTGAAACTGACATGCTGATACGGAATTTTTCGTACCACACAAGCTTCATGCCTGATTAAAATTATAATTAATAAGTACTTTTAAAGCTCAGCACTTTGACAAGCACAAAGCTCTCACGCTGAAAACAACTGCTGTTAAAAACGCCGACCTGCGTAGCTCAGATGAGCTTACGTTAGAAGCTCTAACTTTGGCTACAAGGGTCCTGGGTTCGAATCCCAGGTAAGGTATGGCTGTTTGTGATTGTATAGTGGGTTGAGTGGGAAGAGTAGCAAATTGCTAACACTCCGCCCACTATAAAATAAAGGTAATAAAAAAAAAACAAAAAAAAACGTATAGGTAATGATCAAATACACTAAAAAGCGGCGTACCTTTATCTATTCGAAAATTGGATATCTTGTTGAAAAGTTTCCAATTTTTTTGGATTTCTTGTCTAAAAAGTTTGGATAAGTTGTCAAAAAATTTCCGAACTTTTTGGATATTTTGTCCAAAAAATTTGGATTTCTTGTCTAACAAAAATTCGATATTTGGATATCTTGTCGCATCACCGACAAAATATCCAAATCGGAGTTTCCAAATTGGTTGGATATTTTGTCGCTTTATTTGGATTTGGATAATTTGTCGATAAAAATTGGATATCTTGACGAAAACAATCCAAATTATTTGGATAATTTGTCCCTAAAAAGTTGGAATTTGGATTTCTTGTCGGTCCCGTCATAACACAGAGGTTTATCACATGATCACACAAATTAAGAAACTCACGATCCATTCCGGCCGATTTAGCAAATACGTCCCTCTGCAATTCTTCCATCTGAAAACGTAGCTTGTTCGCTTCCGCATCTCGTATGGATAGTTGCTTGGACAAATCATTCAGTTGACTTTGAAATTTCGCCTCTTGATTTATCAAATTTTTCCTAAAATAAAAACGTAATTGGCATAAGTACGTAGGCGTTTAAGACGAAACATGTGCTGAACAACGTCAAGTACATAAGATGTGCTAATTTTATATCAATCATTAAAATGTTCTAATAATAAGCAAAAGAAAAACTATGTACGCAATGCGAATGTCTTACTGATAACGTACTTAGCGGCATCGTCTTGATGTCCATTTACCAAAACACTGCTCTCTTTATTTGAAGATATTTTTGACGGCGGATGCGATAAATTCGTGGTTAGCTTAATTTTGGTTTTTTCGTCTTTGTTAATGGGATGATCTGTTAATGAAACCTTTAAGTTCTCAATTGAAGGATCTGGTTTTAATGGTGAATGTTCGTATGAATGGACACGGCGATATTTATGTCTCGCAGTCGCTTCCAGATCTGGGCTACTTGGCGGTGTTTCGCCCACGATATCACGTTTGACGGGAATTTTTGGTGCAATCGCCAGGGTGCCGTGTCCGCAGGGCTTAACACTGCATCGGCGTTGCTCACTTTTAACCACATTTGCGTATGACGTAATTTGAGACGGTATTTGATGTAACGTTCCATTAGAGAGATTTTGGCTCACATCCATATTAATCACCGGTTGATCGGATAAATCAGTCTTTGTATCGATTTTTTCGTTTTTTTCAGGAATAATTTTCGCGGTCACTTCGTCACTATTCACTACTGATGTGTCCTCGTTATTTTCGCGTAACCCAAATTCCGTCGCTACGCAGGGTATGACGTTAATATTCCCACCTTTAATTACAGCCGATTGTGTTACTTTATTTTTACACATTTCTGAAGGTGCATTCGTTAGAGAAGTGTTTGTTTTACTTCCCTTTTCGCTCTTTTTCTTGCTTTCATTTATGCCATTGCTGTCAACATCCTTTTTGGCCCTTTTGAAGAAGCTGAACATGTTGCCTAATTTTTATACGGGGCAAATGGCAAAAGTGAATTACAATGCATTACTTACGTTGTTGTGAAGAGTAACAAATTAAATTTAGGTAGACTTCCGTATTCTAATTCAGATAAGAACCCCGTTACATTTTACAAGTACCGGTTTATTATTAGATTGTATTTTTTTGTCACTAGGAACCGGCACAAATCTAGGCGGTAGGTACGCTTGCCGGAAAACATTTGTTGCTCAGCGTAGATGGAAGCCAAATTAAAAGTGTTTCATTTTAATTAATTGAGGCGACAAGTGTCTTGCCACCGTTTAAAATTATTACTAAACAATTTTAAAGGGAAGTTCATATTTTGAAAGCATTTTGGTTGTTGACTTTTGGAGGGGAGCTCTGGAAATAGCATTAGTCTGTGCCAAGATTGCTTAATGACGTCTTCAACTGGAAATAGAGGGGTGCAAATAAATGAGAAATTATATCCGGTCGTAACGATCTCCATGAAAAGCTCAACCTGTTGCTTCTGAAAAAGTTATGACTTATGAGCACTAGATTGGCATGTTAGTATACTTTGAATTTTTAAACGACGAACGCAAACGTCTAATGTGCGCACCGGGTTCATCCCTACATCGGTGTAGTGTTTGAGGACGTAACTACAGTATACCAAAAATCTCTCCTGGATAGTCTTTGCTTGTTACTACTAGATAATATAAATAATAGTAAAATAAAAAAATAATAGTCTTTGCTATTGGCTATAAGTTTCGCAGTTTTTGAAAATATCAAATCATTATTTTGTATGCACGTCCTTTTTTTGTCTATTTACAACAGATTCTAACAAAACCCTGGAACGTGCGAAACATCGTGCCGAAGAGCTTGTTCATATTACCACAATATAACACATATACTATGATCATTAAAATTCAATGCTATGATATTACTTTTAACATTCTTCCTAGATCGGTATGGAATTGATGTAACGTTCGTTGCCAAAAGTTAATTGGACCACGTTTAAAAAAACTGTTTGGTCTCTTGTAATTGTTTCATATCTCCGACCGTTAACGAGAAAAAAAAATAAAAATCAATTTTCTGTAGTTAGCGAAATGAAAATAAAATTTTTAAAATGTTCTAGTTATCTAGTAGGTCCTGGCTTTATTTGGATAATCTCTCGTTTTTATTATTTTTAACAGTTCGCATTTGAAATTGTATCTTGTGTTTGCATATGTTTATAAATGAAAAGTTTAAATTGTAAAGTGTACAGTAAAAAATTATCAAAGTTCTCGTGTGGATCGAAGGGACTTCAGCGCATTTTTGTGTGGCAGATCAGTACTCTATTAGCCAGTTTTAACTCCCCAATCAATAAGATCTTGTCGAAGGCTACCACATTTCCTGTGTCGGCACCCACTTCCGACGTCTTGTGCACTCACGATTCGCGTTTGAAATTTTGACTCCATCACAATTATGATCTTGTCGAGGGCTACCACATTCCCTTTGTCGGTACCCACTACTGACGTCCCATTCACCCTCAATTCGAGTTTGAAGTTTTGACTCCACCATCATTAAGATCTTGTCGGGGGCAACCGACGAGCTATTTCGGTTTAAAAAAATGCGCTTTATCTGCACAAGAGTTGTGCACAATTTATACTTGTTTATTCGTATCCCGCTGCCGAACGGTGTTTAAGCTATAAGAAAAAGTGGGTCGTTTCTGTGTATGAGTGGTTCAACTGTCTCCGTGGAGTATAGGTACCTAACACAGTCCGATTCTTCGCTGTATCTGTTGCCTGCTCATCTCGTGCGGATCGCAACTCTTGGCATGTTAGCAATACGGGAATTAAGGGGCCCTCTAATTAACATTTCCTACATTTAAAATATGTTTTGCTTGTGTGATAATCGATTTTAGTATGAATACTTGCTATTGGGATTCTCACATGTACCTTTCGTGTTAAATTAATTTTTGTTAACTGACGCTGGACCAGAGCCACGTCATTTTGATGTTTTCCTATGTACATGCCATTTATCATTTTATGAGCTGTTTTATCTTAATTGATCATATATGTGTTGTTGTACTAAATTGATTTATCATGTTTTCCACCTTTGAGACCTTTATTTGTGAATTTTTCTCACTTGCATTTTTTTGTCGTTGATATATTTCATGTATTGGTGTGGTCTATGTCGGGGTTTTTCCCCGTAGAAGGTTTCCTGGGGATTACCTTGTTGTGTGCGTATTTGTTCTTGTTTTTTCTTACGCGCAAAATTCTGCATTTCATTTAATTCCCTTCACGATTATCGCTCACGTCCCAACACATAAAAGAACCGATTACAAAACGTATGAGTGCATCTGTGCCATCCATATGGGGCCGACTGGTAACGAGATTCAAAAGTGCCACGAAACGTTCGCCGTTTCGACTTGAAAGGTAGGTAGGTGCAGGGCCGTGCGAAGGCTACCGCGCGTCCGGGGTGGAAACTAATTTTGGGGCCCCTCCGAATGTAAAATTATGAGGTTGGGCAAGGAACGATTTTATAAGAATAATAAACGTAATATTTGCTTTTCCATCATAAACTAATATAAAATAATAAATATTATTATATGCTTATAATTGGAGGTAAATCTTTCACTCACGCCTTTGACGCTCCTGACGTAGGCCCCGACGCCCCCCAGACCCGGGGTCTGGGCCCCTTTCGCCCTCCTTTCACACGGCTGTGGGTAAGTGGCTCTACTCCTAGCTATTCCAGTTTTTCCCAGAGTTGCCAACTGTAAGTATAGGGTCAACATTTTGATTGACTTTTTGAAAAAAGTACCGGATACCAAGTGGAGAGTCAATTCTGAATCAAGGCTTCTCTAACACACAAATAAATCTTCAACTTGGTAGCAGAGAAAATACTTAAGTCTATTTTTGGGAGAATAATGTTTAACTGTCTACCGTTGCTGAATCATCTGATTAGCACAGTTCCCAAAAACGTTAGATGCGTCTTTGAGGTCAGTTTCTCTGAGGAGTTGTAGTATTTTACTGATGTGTTGTGTTGGGGTCGTTAACTAGGTTACAAATTATTTATGGAGATATACGTAGTCAACATGCTTATGAAAATGTAGCTCGCCATCTATTACCTACGCACCCCAAAATTTTTTGCGGTTGTTGTCCACGGCACCATTACATGACTGTCTATGATTATTCGAACTGATGCGAGGCACGGAACTGAATGGAACACTTGGATATGGTTAATTTTCAGGCCATTTCGTTTACAACAATTAAAAATATTGCCTTAGGTTAATATTTTCAGTAATGTAGGACACCGGGCATTCTTTGTAAATCTGAAGGTTGTCTACATACATATATGCGTCTTAAAGTGTCTTAGACATTCTGGCAAGTTAAACGTAAATATAAAGAAAATGATGACGCACAACACCTTTAATTTTAGAAAACTGTGATATGTTGGTATCACTAAACCCTTGTTTTTTTGCTTGCGGTTATGTAAGCAGTTCTTGAACCACTTTAGTGATGTCTGATCTGAACCAATGTTTGCAGTAGGTCACTATACTTACGCAATCGAAAGTTTAATCTAGTAATACAAGCATACTAGATAGAGGGTTGAGGACAATTCCCCGAAAACAATTGCCGGAATACAATTGAACGAACATACAATTAACCGAACGTACAATTTACCGAATGCACTGTTAAACTGGGCGAAAAGTATTCAGGTTCCTAAGGTACCCAATAGGTTTTAGTAGTATTCTTCAGCGTTTACGGTGCAGTTTAAATTATTCTCTAAGAGTAAATTAGTCCTTTGTTAAATTTTGTTCTTTAATTTTTTGTTTATGTTTACTCTTTATTAGATCTGTCTTTTAGTTTTTCATTCTTTGTGTGTTTCTATAGTTTAAGAGTTTATAAAATTATACTGGTTGATCTTCTAATCCCAATAAATTATTCAATGTTGGAATGCGTTGCGTTGTGTAGCTCAAACTATTGAAGTTAGTTTAATTTTAATTGATTAAATGTAACAGCGTGGAACAAATGCTAAAGCTGATAAGTATCGAAGTGAAGCAAAAAATAGGAATTCTTGTCATTCTTTTTGCCTTCAAAATGATTTGAAAAAATAATGTATGGTATGATTCGGTCAATTGTCTATCGGTCAATTGTGTGTTCCGTAAATTGTTTTTTATTATACCTGAATCACAATCTCCGTTTTAAACACTCAAATGCGTGCGAAAAAGGGCCTTTAAAACACACGTGCTTTAAAGTTGCTAAGTAACGATACTTCAAGTATGACTTTTGAAACTGTCATCTGGATGAAATAAAAAATCCTCTTAGGTCGCTTTCTGTAAATGCAGAACATTTATTTGGCTTTTGTACCTATCCTTTGGTTGAAGCTTTCACAAACGCGCGTAATTTAAGGTATGCTTCCAAATCTGTTCCACTTTTTAATCGCAGCATTGCTTTAAGTTTTGAATGAATGCACCAAAATATAGAAGATTTAAATACCTTTGACATTTCCTTCATATATGCCAGCATTATGGATGCATTTAAGACTGTATTCGTAAGTAACTTCCTATTCATCCATGGAAACAACTTTTCATATTCTTTATAAAAGGCTTTACTGGAGTTGGATTTTACACCTACCAACGTTTGTTTAGATTTTACAACAATCGATTTAATGGACGGTGTATTATCTTTTTCAACGGAAATGTTTAATTCACAAAGACGATGATTTTTATAAGCAAACGTCAAGTGACATTTCCATGGCAATCGTGAAATTACGAACACCCAGCCCACTTAATTAGACATGTATTCGAGTATAACGTCAATATGACTTCATTGTATTTCCTATTTTTAAATTATACTGCAGGTATAATAAAAAATACTATAAGATACACGTGTATAATTGGTCTTTAAAGCACTTGCAACGTTAAAGGCACTCCGCTTTGCGTCGTGCCCTTAAACTCGTTGCGCGTGCTTTAAAGACTTGATTATACACTTGTATCTTAATATACTATTTCGGTCAATTGTCCGTTCGGTGAAATGTCCGTTCGGGCAAATGTTTTCGGCGAATTGTTTTCGGTGAATTGTTTTCGGTCAATTGTCCGGAACCGATTGATTTATCATAGGTCATTTATAACCTTAGGTAGGGCGGTGTTGCTTCCTAAATCAGGACTGTATTGGTGGAAATACATAGTTGTGATCTAGATAGTTAACTAACTGGGATGTAACCAACTTTTCCAAAATTTTTGACATCGTTGGCAGTATGGAGATTGCCCTCAGGTCACTATAGGTTCATGTCTGTGGATATCTTGTTTTAGCCACTGGGTTAATGTCAGTCATTTTCCAAACCTTTTGCTGTGCTCACTGTTCAGTAGTCCAAGTCGAAATAAAATGCGCATCAGTGTCAACACTTCTGTTTGTGGAGATAAGGCTATAGTAAACCGTTTGGTAAACGCATTACTTGTACGGTTATTAACTTTATGATGAATTGTAATAATTAACGTTTTAACGTATGTAGTGTTCCATAAAAATATGTCATAATGTTGGCAAGAAGAAATAAAATGTGCACGCATAATTAACATAGACAATTTTCTCATTTGTAAAGTAACAATATAGTCTTCAACACTATGAGAGGTTACATTTCAGTAAGCAAACTGACACATCCACTGGCACAAATATTTTTGGTGCCTATCCGATATTTGGTGAAATTCAGTAATATTGGGGTGGACTTGTCGGGAAATTACTGGCTCGACATGTGGGCCAACTTTGACGAAAACGTATGACATTACCTGAAGTTAAATAACGTTATTCCAAAGAAGATGACTGCCTTATTCCGGCTTTAGGAAGGAGTACATAGTAGGTACACATGTCAATCACAGGGGTGCACATAACATATATTTTTCACATAACAAGGATAATTTCAAATATACATGATCAGCACAGGGTTGACAATACTTACATTGAATTACAAATAAAAGAGTGTCCTTTTGAAGTTGGTGGTTTGGTTTAACAACGGATTTATTTGGGTTCTTAAAAAGCCCGAAAGAAACAATTAACTGTAAAACAAACACACAAGTGATCACGAGCCATTTATATTTAGACAGTTAAATTACATTGTGTGTCTTTTTCTGTTCTGTACTAGCAGCAAGCAAACAAAGCAAAAGGAAACAGGTGTTGTAGTAATGTCGAACCGTTAGAATTTTTCTTGTAATGTGAAGAAGAGCTAAATGCCTTCATGAAATTCTTTCGTTTACTAAATATACAGTCAATGTGTGATAAGTATTGAAGGAATGAAGCTAGAACTATATTTCAAATTGCTAAAATTGTGCATTCACACAAAAATACTCTTCGGATATTTTTACTTACAGACGTCATGACTCTTCGAGGTTATCAAACTATGGCGATTGTTTCTTTAAACTTCAAATGGGATTTAGACTTGGCAGCTTCCTCGCATTCTGTTGCACTTTAATTACACCTAAGTTTTATGAAAAAATTCGTAAAAAAAGTTGCATTGCGGAAACATTATATTGGCATCCACTGGTGTAGTTTCCATGATCGTAAATTTAATAAACCTTTATAACATTTATAGCTCAATAAGACTGCTCTCGACTTCCATCGTATAAATTTGGAAAATGCATGATAATATTCCAAGAGACTTGCTTGTTTACAAATGTGGGTAAACGGTATGGTTAATAGACTTGTCATCCCGCACACGACGTTTATAGGCTGCTTTTAATTTCTGTATTCGAAAGATCGTAAAAATATGCTGCCAAATCACAAAACTAATAAAATATTTTGAGACTGCGACTCTGTCTCTCTTGTTCACTTTGAACTTTAATGCGAAAATTACATCGAACAACAACCCTTCGACTTGTATTACGGGTTCGTCACAGAGCCCGCCACAATCATCTTGTTTTGAATAAACCCCCGATACAGCACATTTTCATATTTTTTTCTAATCCAGCCACTATTTTTAAGTAAGTAAACTTTTACTGTCCAAAAAAGGTGTTTTATGGTTTCAGGTATACTTACGCTTATTCAGTTACAACTACAGAATTCAACTATACTGTAAACCCCTATTATTGAAGGTTCAATGTTGTAATAATTTCTAGTGATGTTGTTAAAAACTTTGCGATGGTCTTTACAGAGCTCTGGGGATCTCCCAGGCCTGCAGTAAGAATCAAACTGGTACTTACATTGTGATATGGAGTGTAGATGACATAAGTACTGGAGTACAATAATGCTTAACAGGAAGACGCTGCGGTTTTATCCATAACGATCGAGCACGTGACCATGACTTTTTCACCGGGGAAATTCCCTAGTACGACTTTGTACCATAAAACAAAGACACTATTTTGTTAAGTTATCAAGGCCACGACTTTGGTCCATAAACAAGGCCACTTCTTAGTTACGCAAACCGGAAATCCTCCTTATCAAGGCCACGCCTTATTTTATCAGAGAAATCCTTTTATCATAAAACGAGGTCATCTGATTTTCCAAGATTAACTTGGTTTAGAAAAAAATAAAATTTTCAATCAAGAACTAGGGTAACGTTATATGTTAGTAACTTATTGGGCTACGAGCCGTTATTAAGCCCCCCAGGTGCGATCATGACACTGATGAAAATGGTTATAGGATACCTTAATTAAGCGTTTTCAACAAAAAATTTACCGAAGAAACCCTAAATTTTGCATAATCTTAATTTAAACTTCACTTCATTTCGTCGACATTGGAAGTTAAGTTGGTGAATTGTGATCGTTTCAGAAGGACAACTGTAAAAGGTTATGTTACTCCTTTCTCTACTACATTGAAATATGCTGGGTTTAACGTTTATGTTAACAGATGTAATAAAAGTAGTATAATAGGTATAATATTAAATAATAATATTTGTACATTTTAGTTCTAACAAAGAGGGAATCTATGGAAGATCCGAAAGTTGTTCCTTCCCCTTTCGAGTCAAACGGCTGATATAGAAAACGCGTTCGAAGTTAATCGGCGGTCGCTAACGAAAAAAAATGCATTGCAAGATAGAATTATATTATAGACGCGCGCGTACGCAATTACTCCTATTTACTTAACCTAACGAATGAAACAATAAGGTGCTTCATTTACATTATGATTTACAAGTACCAGATCAAGGAACATCGCAATAACAGGTAAGCCACTTTCATATTAAATAGTTCCTTTTGTTTCATTAATATACCTTTTTTAAATAAAGATCCTTATGATATCACGGACACTTTCAATTAGCCAACAAAGTTACTACCTGCATCAAAGTTCCTATATACAGGGTGAAAATTTTGTCTAGAACGCTGAATATATCTTCAAAACAACTTTTCTTTTAACCAAAATTATATAACTCTGCTACCAATCTACGTAGGTACTTTAAATTTATGCATAACTAAAGAATTGTAGAGACTCATTCGACACCTGATAGAAAAACTTCAACATCCAAAAATGGTCACAGATGACATGTTTTTCTGCGGAATAAAGGAGAAAGACCAGGGGTGCTATTCTTGACCTCACTTGAATTGGTTCGTATTCGTTTTAAAACGATGTATGAAAATTCGCATACGACTATCATTTGCTATTCATGTGTAGCCTTCGTAACGCTTGTAATTTCAATTCGAATGATATGTTTGGCAACGTTGAATTTGGTAGTAGTAAATACCTTCATACGAGGTTTCCTTGACAACAGTTTGTATACACAACTATATACTTTCTTATAACTGAGCAAATTACAAAAAGCGATTAAGGGCCCCACAGACTTCCGACTTGTTCGTCCGATTTGCACGACGTGTAAATCGGATGGTACCTATGTCGAACAAGTACGACAGACTCCACATACCTCGTGTTTGATCGATCGGAAGGCAAAAAGTCGGATGTTGATATTTTACACGACGTACAAGTACGCCCGATTTTACACATGCACTTCCGATTTCTTTGTCCGATCGTGCCAACTGATTTACACGTTGTGCAAATCGGACGAACAAGTCGGTCTTCT
>NW_022170403.1:39163397-39250986 GCF_008802855.1 Photinus pyralis
ATGCGCTATTGTGGCCACTTTATCCGTCCGTCCGTCCGCTCGTTTGTTGAGACGCTACTAGTTCTTTATCTTAAGAGCTATTGTTTATTGTTATATTTTTTTCGCTATTTGGTTCGTTATGGTGTCGAGTCCTGTACCAAGGAAGGAATTTTTTCTGTACCGCTTACAAAAAAAGTTATTGTAAAAAAAACAAAAAACCGTTTTTCACATGTTCCATAATTTTTCACTTTTGCCGTTTATTAACGATCCCAGAGATCGTTTATAATTTTGCATTGCTATCTGTCGCCTGCCGGTTGGTCTCTCCGTCTGTTCCTTTGTCTGTCTGTCCATCTATCTGTCCGTGTGAACCATAACTTTGTTTAGAAATGTTTGATCGCTTTTACATCTCCGTTAGTTATGAACTGAATTGCATGAAATTCAATATGGGCATAGATTTAGCCATATAATACGCAATGCCAAAAGTTGAATCGAATCGATTCAAAATTTACAGTGCCCTTTTCGCATCTCGACCATAAACCGAATTGCAAACTTTTTTACTTATAAAAGTATTTGAATGAAATTTGATACATAGGCACTTGGAATAAAGGGAAATCAAACGCCAATTTCAAAATTTGGTTTTGCGCATGCGCAGTGCCAACTTTTTTATTTATGGAAGAATTTAAACGAAATTTGATACAGAGGCACTTGGGATAAAGGAAAATCAAACGCCAATTTCAAAATTTGGTTTTGCGCATGCGCAGTGCCAACTTTTTTATTTATGGAAGAATTTAAACAAAATTTGATACATAGGCACTTGGGATAAAGGAAAATCAAACGCCAATTTCAAAATTTGGTTTTGCGCATGCGCAGTGCCAACTTTTTTTATTTATGGAAGAATTTAAATGAAATGTGATACATAGGCACTTGGAATAAAGGAAAATCTAGCGCTAGTTTCAAAATTTTATTTTGCGAATGCGCAGTGCCAACTTTTTTATCTATGGAACTATTTAAGTGAAATTTGATACTTAGGCGCTTGGAACAAAGGAAAATCTAACATTAGTTTTAAAATTTAGGTTTGCGCATGCGCAGTTCCAACTTTCTTATTTAGAAAAGCATTGAAATGAAATTCTTCGCATAAACTGAAATTGAAGTAGCACGTCAACAATGGATTGCCCATGTGCAACGCTATCTTTCATATTTGTGGGCGGATTTTTACGATTTTAACAGAAGTTGCATCTTACAATAATGGGAAATGAATGCAAGTGGAAATGCGCTTTATGTAAATCGTTTACGATTACTTTTTAACTTGTTTTTCTTGTAGCCAAGTAGTGGGTAATGATCCTGTACCATTACTTGCAAATTTTTGTTACGAGTTTTTGGATGTTTTGGAAATCGAGACAATCAGAAAATTCAAGTAGACAGAGAGATTTTAATTAACCTTTTTTTATCGACTTATAAAATTAGGTAAACTTGAACAAGAAAAACATTGTTTATACCCCTCGTTAAATCTGTTTATTATATATATGTACATGACCAATTGTAAATTAAGTCCCTATATCTACTATAATACTGTCTATAACAATCAGACAAACTAACAATATTTATACCAATCTTTTCATATAGGTAAGTTTAAGTACTTAAAACTAACATCTATAAAATAACTATTATCTTAGTGTAATTCTATTCTTTACACTATGCTATTATTAAACAACTTAATATCTATATCATCCTTGACTTTATTTAAACTACTTATTAGAATATCTACAAGTTCTTGACTATAGAAATGAAATAACTATTTATGTCTCTCACTCATCTAACTAACTCTGCGTCCGTTTCTTTTTCAAGCTGTAGTAGGTCTCTACCGATACCCTCTAGCTGCTTCTTTTTCCACAACAATTCCGTTCGGATATTGCTGATTGGTAAATTAATCCATTCAGAAGGTCTCGGCAGCATTTTTTTAGCACACAAATTGTACAACGTGTCATTTGGTACGGGAACGACGACACGTTGTAGCATTGTATCTATACTACCCCAAAAAGATTGACTTTTGAAGACAAAGTTTTCCAAAAAGGACACACTCAATTGATTTTTGGTACTATAACACATTAACAATTCTTCAATATTTAAATCGTATTTTTCGCTTAATTTTTCCAAATTTTTTACACTTAGGTACAGATAAATTCAATAGGCGTACTAGGTTTTCCATTATAACCGTATATAATGATAAAAACCGATTTACATAGACAGACAAGTATACCCTTTTCTCTATATTGACACTACCCTACTACCTACAAATTCAATAACAGCAAGCAATTAGGTGCATAATTAGGGGAGCGAAGGGTAATCACGAACAGCGGCTAATGGCGAACATCCATTTGTATCTTGCAGTGCCAACTATTGGCATTTACATACAGTTAAATATAAAAGAAAATGCAATGACAAGTTGGTCGGTACAGCGCAAAGGAACCTAGCTTCCCGTTTATGAGAGTTATGGCGATTTGTGAATTTGTATGTGCTTTGTTATTAAAACGTTTTATGCAAAATTAAGGTAAGTTAGCTTTGTATTTTGGAATTTTAAAATTCTTTATGGATAGTTATAATCTCTAAGCTGATGGTTATCAGCAGGGACGATAGCTTTATCATATCATAGGTTTGTGTTTTTTATTTTTGTAACCTGAAATAATTTTGAAGGTCGTTTCGGGGAATCACGGACACTGTGTTCGGCATTACCAGACATGCGACTAAGCGCCGGAAACAAAAGTCTGAGATTCTTACATCTACACCTTTTAAGGCTACGTTAGAAGAGAAACAAAGAAAAAGAGAAGCGAAAGAAGCAACCTTGGAAAGAAGAGCCACAAAAAAACAGAAACCGAAAAAAAAATCGCACGTTAGAAAAGTTTTCGATTCGTCTAGTGAAGATGAAATAGATGAGAGTAATTGTGCGACGACGATGAACTCGACGATATGGATCCCCAAAATATGATGGACTTTGAAGGAAACGAAGGAGAATCCTGCTTAGTATGTGGGGAATATGGAAAAGACGAAATTTGGTATCGTTGTGTTTCCTGTGGAGGTTGGGTACACAAAATGTGCAGTGGAAAAGATAGCGCTGTAAACTATATCTGCGATGTTACTTGCAGTTAATAAAAAAACTTAGTTGTCCAATTTTGTGTCTTTTTTGTTTTGTTCGGTATTACCCACCTGTTGTACGTCATTACCCGAAACCTTCGGGCAATGCCGAACATGCGCACTTTTTAAAAAAAAAATATTGTGTCATTTTACAATTTAATTTTCGCATTTTTTGGTATTACAATTGATTTGTTAGGGTTTCCAGTATCTGTTCTCCTAATTGGTAGTTAGGTAATGGCTACACTTATAGAGTTACTGATTTTTTTTCTTAAGTGTTCGATATTACCCTTCGCTCCCCTACCGTAACAAACTTGAATCACATCAACCACTTTTTTTTACTTTCAACTTGTAACATTTTTTTGGTATTCCTTAGTAATTGTTTTTTATTAATTAAGTTATCGAAAGTACAATATCGCAAAAAAAAATGGATCTATATGTATTATCTTCATGTTTTTCTTCTAAATAAAATTGTTGATAATGTAATTTTTTTAAATTGGAATCTAAAATAATAATACGTGTGTGATTGTATATGCTATCAACTGAACTGAAAATGGTTTCTATTTGGTCAGTTCTTCCAATTGTTTTATTTTTGCGTGGATCCATGTTCTAATTTATATAAAAATTAGGTAGCGTAGTTGTTGTTGTCTTTAAATTCCTTCAAAAGTTTTAAAGCTTTTAAGTTTTGTATGTGAATAAATCGCCCGGAGGCATTTTTCTTACATTTATCAGGGGCATTTTTAAATTTTCAACTTGAGCGTACATGCTCGGACTGTTTCTGTATCCCGAGGTACAGATTTGAGTACACACCTTGTTAAAGACATTTTTTCATGAGTATAGTCTTACGACGGCACTTATACGTTACAAGTTCTGAAACGTATTTCGAATACCTTCCTAATCTTATTTTTTATGAATCTATAAAATTAAACTCGAAGATTTGCGGGGTTCGAAGTTTTCAGTTAGGTACTTATTATTTTTTGAAAACGCAGTAATACGCAAAATTCATCTTTTGAATCTTTGTTAGACGTTTCTCATTTTATTCAATTTGAACTATTCGCCTTATCTGAAAAATCAAATCATATAATTTCCAATCAAAACCTTTGTATTTTATTAGAGGTTTTACCGCTGTGTATTGTGTTGAACTTTTCTTTCAATCAACTTGTTCAATCATTAGTGTATTACAAGTTCTAAAAATTGATACAGAAGAGGCCATCATCCAATTTCTAATTATTAAAAATCTTTCCATCTGGGTATACGAAATTTTTTAAGTACAAATTCGTAGGGGAAAATATGAAAATCGTAAGAATGAAAACTAGGCTTAACAGAAGCAACGTGCGTTGCAATATTTTTCAGAAATCTCAAAAATGATTCTCTTCTCTAAGTTTCATTAATTTGATTCATTATATTACTAATTCGTTTTTCAAGTTGGTGGGTACTGATACGAAATTGAAATTATACTGCTACCTAGATATAAAGACTTTGTAAAATGAGAAGTGCTAGCTTTAATGGCACAACAAGACACTCGACTTATTTTGCAGCATTGCATTTAGATAGTTAGAAATCCAATTATTAGAGCTTCTTTGATATTTTAGGGGTTAATTTGTATAAAGAACTTAGTTTCTTTCTTCCTTCGTGTAATAACCGCGCATTCTTTAGTTTTGTTTTGTCAGTTATTATACACGATGTTGTAACAAAGTGAGAGTCCAAAATGTATCCGAGAAAATATACAGTATAAACGGTGCCGGCTAAACGAAATTTGCTGTCATTTATAGGGTTGGTGTCCTATGTAGTATAACTCATTCAATTTTTCACTATAACCGAAATTCTTCAGTATCGCCACGGCGACGAACAACAACAATAACATTCAGCTGAGCAATTTTGGATAATATATGTGTTGATTATCATCGATATATGGCATTTGTTAACGTAAGATATAGTCTTTATGTAAAATGTATAACAACAATAAATTTGTCAACTTGAAGAGATAGAGCAGCATTTCAATGTCGATCAGTGATTGCACGAAAATTTAGATTATTTATTTGCATTCGTTAAATATTAATGACTATTCAATTCATCTAACATTTGTCACATTTCGACCAGTGAAATGTCGAGATTTCAAATTGTTGAGCCAATGGGAACGAATTATAGTGATAATTTCACGTGTGGTATTTCAGCGACAATTCAACTCATGTATAAAAAATCGCATAAGCCGCAGTGAAATTGTCACTTTGACAGCGGCAAAAGTTACCTGCAACTTTTCCAGCGACAAATGCACTAGTGGTTTTTTCACTTAGTCATTTTCGAACCAATTATCACATTATCCTTTCCCATATGACTAGTTTGACGTCTGTCAATAATTGATTAGTTGGTGAATTTCTTGTTCGTTAAATTGTCCTGCCGAATTACACTCGAGGTTTGTATTTAAACCGAGTAAATTTGGGTTGTTGCAATTCAAATCTGTTTCCTTTTAGCAATTGAACTCGAAAAACTGTCAAACTAAAAATGCTCCACCTTCGGTGTCGCATTTTTATTAGTTGACAGTTTTTCTCGTCTAATTGCTAGGCAACAGATTTTCATTACCTTAACAACCCAAATTTACTCGGTAAACAAACCTCTTGTGCAATTATAAGTGATAATTTCACGTGTGGTATTTCAGCGACAATTCAATGCGATTATTCAATGACATTTGTCAAACTTCCACCAGTGAAATGACGCGAAATTTTGTCGTATTAACCGGAACATTCTTCTTAGTTTGTTAATCAATTTCGACAACCGACTTATCACCACATCTTTTAATTTAATCCCTCATAACGAATTAGCTTGGAGCACAAAAGTTCGAATAGAATCAATAGCAAAATGAAAAGCAACTTCCATAATTTATTTTGACGTTTATTGTTGTCATGGAAATACATTCGCGTGGGTAATTATGCTTAATTTTTCTTTTGATTCATTGAATAGTCCTCCGAATACCATTCGTAGTCGAAGTATTTGTAGATATTTTTGAGCTGCTGCTCCACTCATGCTAGTTACGCTTTTTAATATCACTCGCGCAAGCGCTCGTGGTATTAATCAGCGTAACTAGCATTCGTGACAGCACCTCAAAAATATTCGACAATACTTCGACTACTTATGGTATTATATATGAAAATGCAATTTTCTTGTCTATTTTGGACAATTTTCCTGTACTACAAGGCGGCGGAATCGTACACGAATCAAATCCTTTGATTTTCTTGACGAGTTTCTCAGAATCTTTTCTCGTCGAGAAAATTTTGTGTAATATATTTATTTATTTATTTATTTATTTATTTATTTATTTATTTATTTATTTATTTATTTATTTATTTATTTATTATCCCTCTCTTTTTCTGGGCCCTCAACAGGCATGCGCCCAATTACAGAGTGACCCGCATAATACTATTTAGAGGTGCCTCTGCAAAAGGTCTTAAGTTGTTCTATACTACTCCGGTATTTACTTTACGAATTAGGAAAACTGCAGGAAAATCTAATACGGAGTAGCCGTTAGAATACTCGGAACTGGTCTAAGGTAATTTCCATCTCCGCCACAGATGAAAAATTCACCTCAACCCAGGTTCGAACACCCGACCTCCGCTCCGCCCAACGCTCTACCACTGAGCCGAATTTGATCTCGCGGTATCCACGCTGTTACATTTTTTCACCGAATACATAGGTAAGTGACGTAAATTCTTGCAGTTTTTCAATTTTCGCACTGTCAATAGGCTCGCGCGCGCCCGGATTCCATCGACGGTGCCGAGGACTTCCGGCATCCTGAGAGTCGGCACCGTTGTTTTTTTTATTCGTATAATCGCAAGCTACATATTTCATATAGGTCATTTTGGTCCGGGTTAAAAAGGTAGTAGTACGATTTACCACTCCATTTGTAGTCGCGGTGCCAAGGGTCGCGGCAAGTTGCGCCCCTGCAACGTGACCTTTTCCGATAAAACTCATCCATATGCACCCTAATTTTGTGGCGTGCTTTAACGTGTACATTATTGTATCAAACTAGTTACTAAACCGTTTGACTTCCTAACACCATCGACACGGAAAAACTGATTAAAGTTCCACCAAACTTTTTTTTTGCTTATACTAAGTAATAAGAAAATAAAGAAAGAGTATAGCGGCTGGCCTTCTCGCACCCAGTGACAGTAGTGTTTTCTTTTGTATTTTTACCTTACAATAATTAAAAAAATTCCTAAATCCTTAATCTCAACTCACAATCAAAACTAACCAAATAACCTCGCATACAGGGTGATTCCTATAGTACCTGCCACCGTTTGGGAGCGTATAGGGGGTGCCTAGGGGAGTATTTTGATATAGGACACTTGGGGTCGGAAATCTAAAATAAGGGCGCCAGAACCAAATTTATCTTCTGGAATTTCACGCCTGTAGGTAGGCAACCCAACCGACCGACGTTTCGCGCGGAGCGATGCAGAGCGAGTTAGCGCGAGGAAACGACATGGGAGGGAAGGAGGGAAAACGACAGTCAAAAGCAATAACGTTTACAAGTGTTCAACGTGGCCACCGTTGTTCTCAATGCACTTCCTACATCTAGCCAACTATTATTATACTATTGCCATAGTGTTTATTCACTTGATACGCGTCGTTGCAGACGGGATTTCGTGGGTTTAAACAAAATTCTGATCAAGTGTCAGCCACACATCGCCGCCTGAGATCGCTCCGTGTGCACCGCCGGCCGGTTGGGTTGCCTACCTACAGGCGCGAAATTCCAGAAGGTAAATTTGGCTCTGGCACCCTTATTTTAGATTTCCGACCCCAAGTGTCCTATATCAAAATACTCCCCTACGCACCACCTACACGCTCCCAAACGGTGGCAGGTACTATAGGAATCACCCTGTATACATACGAAGCTCGCGATTAGACAGGTTTTCTCACTTCACAAACGGTACTGAACAAAACTTCATGATTGCCTTTCGTAGTTCGCCAAGTGTTTAAATGACCTATTACTTAAAATATGAGTGGTTAGGGTAATGAATAGTAACTAGATTTGCATGCGTGCAAATTCTTAAAAAAACAAAATTCAACTAATGCGACCGTTACAATGGTATCGATATCGAAGACTTCATTTTTCAGCCTGCTGGTATTGCGTCAGTCGAGACAAATCTACTGGCAGAGTAAGCATACTCAGCTACCTGCAAACCAGTCGTATCTAGTTATGTACCTACTCTTTTAATTGACTACTGTAGATACAACTCAGTAATAACAGTATATAAAACGTGTGCTTCGTCCATAAATCATTTAATTATCTCCCATCGTTGAACAGGTACTCGAAGTGGAAGAGGAAGCAACGAATGGAACATCGATCGTGGATGATTTTGATATATCTTCACCAGTGAACTCCCCTAAAAAGCGTATGTGTACCTACGTGCACTTATTTTAACTTGTACATACACACTAAAGCATATTGAATACTATAAGTACTATCTAAAGGTATAGTGTCACACACAGGTACTTCTGCTGTTCAGCTTTGATTAAACAGCTGCAAATGTTTCGTATATGTGATTTCACAGCAAAGATCCCGTTGAAACAAAACAATAGTTATAAATTGTACACATACCTACTCTGCGCAAAAAAGTTACATGTTTAGTATATCAGAAAGTGGTCGCGATACATCTTCCGATGCTTCGACCTAGTAATAAATGTGTATCGTCACAGAATTATCACTTCTCCATTTGAATTATCGTATATGAGAAATTATTATTTGTAGTAGATCGACAACTTGTTTCGCCAAGACCTTCCATGTAGAATAGTTTGAAGGACAGAAGCATTTTCAACCCTCTTCCTTCATCGCCCCTCCCAACCAAAAAAACGCCTATCATCGCAATTTTGAGTTGTTGGTCATCGAAACAGCAAACGTAGCTGTGAGTGAAAATACGAGGCTACACGAGGTATACAATATTGAACTTAGCAGATCTATTTCTAAAAGCGCAATATCGGTGTGCGGGTAGCCAGAAAATCGTTATTACTAGGTACATGATTACAATTGATCTTTTAAAAGTGTACCTGCCGGTCCTTGCTGCAATATTCTTAACTTCCTATTTTGAGTACTTGAAGAATCAACAGGCTTTACACCGTCATCTAACGTCCGCACCACTATTGCTTTGGGAAATGAAATTTCCAAATACGCGCCCTTAGTATTTAGCGATTTATTGGTATGTGGTTGTGGTTTCTCAACCTTTTGTTCGGTCTGTTGGTCACCCACGTCATTTGTTATATACTTCTTGGCATATAATAGTTTGTCGACGGCGCAAAAGAAGTTATTTTTACAGAGAACCATTGTGGTATGTAATGTTGCAGGATGAATCTCGGGAAAAATTTGCATAAGCCGCAAAAAATGTAAAAATAGGTTAGACGAATGTTGAACTGCTACGCACGGGATTTTTTCACAAGGTGGGTCCATTGATAGCTTGCGCTTATAGTTTGCCGTAGTATTCTCAATTCGAAGGTCTATAGGAGACGAAAATGGCGCTCTTGAGATCCAGGGACAATTCATGTTTTGACTTGGCAAAAGCTTTGGGGTCACTGTTTGACAGTTAGAAATTTCTATCTCGCCTGTAGTATACGAAATTAGTGCGCTACATTAAAATGCACACAAACTTACAGGGTTTGTTAGCGAATTCTCTTTTCGTATCACTCATTTGGACCAGTTAAAAATACAGGTGTACTTCTTCCAGGAAATCACGAAATTTGTATTGTTTACTTACATGTAATTGTTAATAAGGCTACTATATTATTGGCATTGGGACAAATGCATTTATTTTATAGCGTAATGGCTGGCTATGGAATTTTACCTACAAATGCGCAGTTTGGAAGAAATACCCCGAAAGGTATAGTTTGGCTATTGAATATTTGCCGGTGTGACGTCACGGAGCACTGTATGGTTGAAGTCGACTGAATTTTTTTACCAGTGGCGGCAATACGACTTCTTTTCAGGGGGTTGGGTACGATGAAATAAAACACAAAAAAGTTTTTAAAGAAGTCAAACATTCGAAACAGAATGTTAAAACCTCCCTAGTCGTGGTAAAATTGTTTCTTTATTAACAAAAAAGCTGGCGCCACACAATGTGCCTTCTGCTCTTGATATTATGGCCACAGAATTCCCTAGTTGCTGTCCATGCAGTCCAAGTCGGTGCTGTCGGCACCAATATGGATGATGATGTTCGGAACTTGATCGACGCACTTGGTGTACCATTAGCCTCCGTATGCTTCACGATAGAACGCCAGCGTTCCGGCGAACATTCCACCACCTATGTGATTTTATTATTGTAGGTCTTCGCCTACCAAAAATGAAATGGTAAAACGAACAAATGCAAACGTGTATCGAAATTTACCTGGGCCCAAATGAGTTCGATGGCGTTAAAATGGTGGCAAGCGTAAAACTTTGTAGCCGTGTTCGGTCAAGTACTCATCCACCTTGTACTGATTGGCCAGTGCATGTACTCGTGCCAGAGTGAGTAGCTCCGGTTTGAGCAATGCCGGACACGGCCAAATGCGGAGGTCCAGGCATTTGTTGGATACTGTTACGAGTCACGATGTGGTAGTCCATCATAATCAACGACGGCTCCTCCAAATTCGGAACAAGCTTCCCTTGAACTCATTTGAAGTCGCCGTTCATATCACCGCGGTTATCAACGAGTTTTTCCAAAGATCAGTGATGCGTTCTTAACAAAGCCGCGATCGTGACCCGCATGCACGATCACGGAGCGTTTACCCGCTTTAGTCTGCCGCTTTCGCACACCCTCGGCGCTCCATCCAGCCACGACGGTTTCGTACGACCTGGTCTTTCATGGGAGTAACACGATTATCGTGCCACTAATCCAATATCCAATCAATATTTCGATTGTTCAGTCAAAGAGGAAGGTGTAGCGTGCGTGGCGGGGACTAGGTCATCTTTTCAGAAACGTGTACAGAGGGTGAGCAGATGGGTTGGGGGTGGGAGGAAGCTACATTTTCGTGCGTAGAAACGACACCCATTTTCGAGACAAAGACACACAGACAGTAACGCTCTCTTTCAAAATAACGCGAGACAACCTCGTTTACTCTTCATTCCTGCTATTTAAATAAAGACCACCTCATCTAAGAAAATCAATATCGTAATGCCCGATAACACTCGAAAATCCCTCTACGCCGCTACTGATAAAACACTTGCATCGCTTATCCCTCACGTGACATTGTTTGTCGAAAAACCAATTAAAGCCGGATTTATAGTTCCGTAACCGTAAGAACGTAAGAACGGAACCGTAAAATCTTACGTTAACGAATATAATACGATTTATAGTTACCGTAGTGGCAAGTGATGAGCTTGCGCATTAACGCGTAACGAATTCTGTCATTGTATGTCATCTGTCAGTAAGAGTAACGCGCATTTCAAAATAATAATAACCAACAAAGTGTCAATAATTATTGTAAATAAACTAAACGAACGTCGGGATAAACTCAACTGTTTGAATTATCCGAGTAGTACCGAAGACAAGCGCGTTAGCACGATTTACCGAAATACAACAAATAGAATTAAATGAATTACCGACCATAAAAAAAACTAACATCAAAATGACAATTCAACAAAATATTCCCAATTCTGTGTCTATTTGACATTTAAAAAACCAGGTCTTATGAAATATCTTATGTTCCATACAGGATGTCCTGACTACTGTTTCCAATATTCAGATGGAAATTACGTTAACAACAAGTAGTTTTACACTACAAGGTAGTTCACTCTCACCTTCGGCATTGTTTCAACCTAGAGAAACGACACCCCCATGTAGTTTACATTATAGTATAGAGGGCAACATACCAGAAGAGACTATTGCAAAATGCAGCTCACACTCAGTAATACATTCGCAGGGCGAGATAAGAAGAAAACCCAAATGACATTACTAAGACAATTTTTAGGCCAATATTACTATAACACACCAAAGAGTAAGTTAGAAGCTATTGACGTAAAATACTTACGAAGAGTGAAGGGAATGAGCAGAAGTGAGACAAGAATTTGAAATAGAAGACGTAAAAGAAGTCATCGAATAAGGTTTCAACATTTACAAAACGTGAAAGCAGCCCTAGGTAATTCCCACAAACACTCCCGATAATACCTACAGAATACGCTATTTCCGACTGTTCAGTGTTCCAGTAAAATTGCTACCCAGATTTGAAGATCGACGCAAGCAACGTTAGGGATTTTTTGATATTAGAATGTATATCGGTCCCGAGGCTTACACAATTTAAAAGAAAAGCGATTGCGATTGATTAGGCTGTCAGTTGAACCATTTTTTTGCAACATTTAGGTAGTTATAATTAAAGTTGGCTATTTTCACCGTCCCGTTTACAGTAAACGTTCAACACTTTATTCGATAAATAATTGCACGTGGTCAGTGATCAGATCACTGACATTTAGCGAAACGTATTTTTAGAATTTTATTGCAACGTTCTAAAATCTATAACGATGCCAATTCATGTCCCATAGAAGTAGATTTAGGAACATCTACGCTTTACTCATTATGCTGACGCACAAGGCGTTTTTTTCCTAAATTTGTTTACCGTTAACTTCGCAAATAACACACTGCAAGCTTTCAAGTATCGCCAATAGCCAATCCTTTAAAAGACCTATGACCTAGGTATATGAAATTAGTCAATATACACTCCTTTCATTTAACTGACGAACTTACCACAAAATATCATGCAATCTTTAGGTAGGTATGTATGAATTCAATTGAGCAGTCCAGTAGGTAGATCAAACGTTATATAATTAATAGGGATGTCAAAACCCTGTAATACACTTCAAATCTAAGTAAAAAGTGTTGCATATTTATTAAATCCTTGCTATTCTTGCTTGCATTCATGGAATAAAAGTGAAGTTACGTTGTATTTTGTATTATGTTTTCATAGACCATGACATTTGACAGCTCTAATTTTTAGTTCGAAGTTCGAACATTTTGGTCCAAATGAATCGTAATCTATCAATCTTTTATCAATTATATTCAAGCCGTAGAAAAAGTATAGTAGATAATTCTTATTATGCAATAGGTACCTATACTATTATACAATCATTACTATCATTAGATAGTTAAGATATAGATAGATGTTTCTATTGACTATTCCTTCATTATCTAATGAAAGTGAACTAATGATAAAAGACTTTGTATTTTGTTCTTGTGAGTTTTCCGACTTCATCACATTTTTTGCACCATAACCATTGAATAATAATTTAATGATATAATGTTAAGCTAGATACCCACGTTCAGTTCGCCGAAAACAAAAGTTAGGTTGTGCGGTGGAAAAGATTCAATTGACGTCCTACTAAAATTTGATGCGATTCATCAGATCGTTTATATCTATTTCTGTAATAAACTTTACACATTTTCTACCCAGATCATGGTGACCGATATCATAGTGTAAAGAATAGAATTTACACAATGCCGATATGCACGAAATTAACGCAGCTGGTATCGAAAGGGAAAAATTTCAATATTTAAAATTCATCTAATATTCGTTTACATTTACTGAAAGTACAGTTTAACAATGAAATGGAAGTAGAGGCAGCTAAGGGGAAAAATGTAGAACATTTAATTAAGCGTGGAACCATGGACCGAACTGTAACATAATAAACACGATTACATTAAAGAACAGTTTATTTAAATTTAGGTAAAATATTTTTAGGTAACAATGTAGTCTCTAAACAACACCAGTAAAATTCCAAACGGCATTTAAAAGGTATGTACAACAGAAGATAGACACAATGGGAGTGTTATCAATAAAATCATTAAAAATTACTACTATACTTTACAATTGAGCAGTTTTGATAGAATTCACTAGGTGGAATAGTCCATTTCATCATCACGAGAAGATGTAAATTATTAGGTAAGTATTATTGCTATATCGTTCAATTCTTTGACAATTTATCTTAAAAATTCTGTCACTAGAAATAATATAATTGTGGCTAATCCGGTCATATCTAAAAATGTAGTTATAACCGCGGCAACGGTCTTTGACTATACCTACCTTTCATTACGGCTGTTTTATTTGAAAGTTCAGACCTCGTAGTGAAACTTTCTACTTTATCTTGAAACTGATAAGTGGCATTAAATCCAGTTCCATCAAGCCTATCATTGGATTTAAAAGTAACCCTAAAAAATCTTCTGTCTGAGTCAATGTCGAATTCACCTAATTGACCGCAGTGTCTTTCATATTTTCGGTCCTGCGATACAAAGTTTGAAAATTCTACATAATCGCTGGCAGATTTTGCTTCGCACCTAATATATTAATGGTCTACAACTAACCATAAAAAACCCTCCCAACTTACGGAAAAACGCCTTCCACATCGAAGTAGCTGAAGTGTAGATGGATTTTTTCTCCCTGGTTACCGTGAAAGAAGTAGTAACATTCCGTGTCACGTGGATAAAATCCAGGGTAATTTGGACTATAGAAGTAGCCATCACGTGTTTCGTTACTATTGAAAACAAAGGCACATGGATAGTCAGGTAGCTGTACACCGATTTTGATCCCAAAATCTGTAAAGGAAACTAACAATTGAGAGAACAATAAGAAAAACCAACTTTGAATGAAGCTAAAGGTAGCCTTGAATCCTCTCGAATATCTTGAACCATATGCCGCGTGAAATTCCAGTTTGAGCTTGGGTCCGTTCGACATAATAGGTTTTGGTAATGTGCTTCCGCAAAATGTATCGATTTTTTCCATTCTCCCTTCGATTTGAACGAACGCCATTAATATATCTTGATTGTCGCAGCTGCAAATAATTTTTGAATTAGTATTTGGTGCCAAAGCAGACCATAATAGTATATGGGACTAAAGGGGTTGTTTTAATCTTCAACTTAATCTTGTGATGTAAATACAGTCATTGATAAACGCAATGATCGTCGAATAGGTAAATCCTGAAGCATACGCAACGAACATTTGAATATATTGTGCGATCCTCCTTGAAGAAGCCTATAGATCCCGATGTGAGGCATGTTAGGCGATCATTACTTTTTTCTATTTCGGTGTCACAATGATGATTTTGTACAACTGTTTTCGGCCGAAAACAGTTGTACAAAGACAGTGATTATAGTCTTTTTTTTATAACTCATCTCTTAAGTTGGCAGTTACTAGTTGGTACAAATAGGTACTTCGTTGGGTACTTTCATGTTTGAACTTCAAAATGTCAGTCTTACTACGCTGCCAACCTAAAACTTAACGGCATAAAAAGTGTTCCCAACATAAAACATGTTAGTTCTAATGTTCCCTATAGTTCTGATTTTTAATTAAATTAAAGCACCGAAATAGAAAAAATAGTATGAAAAACGCGTGTTACAATGCTTTATTGTAATACTCCTATCTTGCGGACACTCGTGGTCGCATTGTAACTTTCAATATACTATTGTGTGGTCGGTCAGTCGGCTACAACAGTTTTTTAAGTATAAACTCTCGAAAGAATCATCGTAGAAAGCTCGGGTTTGAAGCATTAGCTTTGTGTCACAATTCTTTGCATGTAGATTATATTTATAAAACGAGTTTGTTAATAAAACCTCGATTCGACGCACAAAACGCACTTAATAGCTCGACACATCGAGTACTTTCCAACCTGATATTTTTTCTGACCCTGTTTGAAAAGATAAAAACAAATAACGCTATAGGAACCCTTTAAGCTCTACAAGATGGTGCATACAGATTTACAGTGCGACGTTTCGTTATTGTGAAATCATCATCAACGACATTTAAGGAAACCATCAATGAATTTTTTGACACGTTGTCAACGTCTATACTATACCAAAATGTAAAATAGTATATTATATACCGCGGGACTGAAGTAGTACTTTTAATCCCGAAGGTAAAGTTTATGGCACGATCCTATTCCGGAAGTCGCTCGCATCTTAAAAAAACAGATTGTAAATTGACACAAGGTGTGCTGTGACGGGCAATCTTTCCTGGCGAGAGTTATATGCTTCCAAATCTGTTCCACTTTTTAATCGCAGCATTGTTTGAAGTTTTGAATGAATGCACCAAAAGATAGAAGATTTAAATACCTTTGACATTTTTATATTCTTTATAATACGCTTTATTCGTTTTATTCACAAAAACGATGATTTTTATAAGCAAACGTCAAGTGACATTTCCATGGTATACGTGAAATTACGAACACCCAGCCCAATTAATTAGACATGTATTCGAGTATAACGTCAATATGATTTCATTATATTTCCTATTTTTAAATTATACTGCAGGTATAATAAGAAATACTATAAAGATACACGTGTATAATTGGTCTTTAAAGCACTTGCAACGTTAAAGGCACTCCGTTTCGCGTCATGCCATTAAACTCGTTGCGCGTGCTTTAAAGACTTGATTATTCACTTGTATCTTAATATACTGTATTATATTATTTAAGTCAAAAAACAAGATTGTAATTAAATTTTTAACTACATAGTCCCTATATGCGTTGACAAAATGTCAAAATAATTCATTGATGATTTCTTTAAATGACACACCTAATACAAAATTTAATAAAGAACTCGCGAAACTGAAAAAACGCGTTTCTTGCGAATTGTTAGAAAAGTAAAACTGCCATGGATTTGTTTGGGGGTGCGGAGTTTGCCTTTTTAGACAACTCTCGTCTTAATTCATCGTGATGTGAAAACGACACGACCTAGCAAAAATTTACAATTACCGGGCGCGTCCTACAATCGACCGCGATTTTGGTAAAGCGTTAATAGTTATAAATTCAATGGCGTTAGGTATATGTTATGTGTTTCATGTGCGAGGCGGAGCGGAGCAATGTGTCAACGGTCCTATAAGTGTGTCAGATAAGGAGACATCTAAACATGCCTACTGCGCATGCGCAATAGACTAGTTTCTTATTTCTGGGGGATTTGATCGAAATTTTATGGTATATGCCTGTTTAATAAAAGCAAAGAAAAATCGTACTACCGCGCATTCGCAATTGGCAATCATCTTATTTGTGGCCATATCACACAGAACAGACGAACAATAACTTGTTCAATGTTTCGTTTACACGGCATGCTAGATTTCATAAATTTTCACCTAAATATTGAATCACGAATTTCTCCATTTTTGTTGTATAACGGGCGGTCAAAAATGAGTTGCTGTCGAGTTGCCTTTGGAAGTCCAAGTTAAGTACGATTTCCCATGTAAATAAAAATTCCAAAGGTAACTCGGCAGCAACTCATTTTTGATCGCATAGTATCAACCATATGCATATTTTATGTTGTACAGAAAATTGACCGCTCTTTTCAAATATCGTAAAAAAACAGACATTGCAATTGAAAAACAAAAGTTGCATCCCGGAAGTGATACCGGAAATTTGAATATGCGGCAGCTGATAGATCTCGCCAAATAAAAGAGATATTGAGGTGACCCTCTTATCTCAAACGTAGTGCATATTGAACCATTTATTTGAAAAATGCGTCCACTTGATTGTCTAATTCATTTTTGATGTATTATTTATACGTGGTTTCACTAAAATGATGATACTAATATAATAATAATTAAATAATAAGGTAATGTGATTCCCATTGAAATATTTTTAAGCAATGATTAACCTTAATCATCGTTTGTGAAATTGGGGAATGCGTAGCACACACTAAATTCTCCATTTGATTTGAACTATATTATTTTCAAAACACTATTTAATTAACAGGAGATGATTGTAACGTTTCATTAAAATTCGTATCATGCAGTTATCAGAAAAGATTTGCAGGCAAAATACAAAACCCTAGTGTTGTAAAAGAACAAAAACAAGTTAATTTATAATTAAATTGTAAGTACATTTACCTACATTTGTACTATTTGTTACAATTTGATTTTTGCGAACTGGTTTGAGGAATAAATGTGCATTTCCATTAAAACGGGAATGAAATTTAGTTTCGCATTCAAAATCTTAAGTATACCTGCCTATCTAAAAGTGCTTCAGTTAAAAGCATTTTTCTTTTTGAACATAACATTTCAAAGGAAATGGGTTTCATTAAATATTCTTTATTTATATGAAACCACGTTTTAGCCACCACAAGGCAAACGTGATACTTACTTTTTTGTTTTTGTAACAAAGCTGAAGTTTTGAATTAAATTTGTTTTGTAACGAAGCAGGTAGTTTCCACCTGGTTGGGACAACCGTGTATATAAATGCCCGGTCAAGGTGGATTCCCGGTATATAAAGCGCGGTAGCTAATCTTATCTGTTGCAGCCAACCTTGTCCGATTGGGTTGAGTTTGGTGTTATTAGAAGCGCGCTTAATTAACTAGAATTTAGATATCTGTTGCAGATTTTCAAGACCTCCGTAGGCCGCACAATTAATTAAAGAAGTTTTCAATTTTGAGCTTATCGCCGCCTGATTTGGATTTTCCTACATTTTCCCTTCCAAAATTGCGGAACAAATAAATAGGTACGTGTGCTAAAAGATCCATCTTGTCAGTAATACCCTATTTATATTTTGGAAAATCAAGCAACTAAATATTTGTCAGTACCTTACATTTTTTTTAACCTTCGGTTTTTTTCTTATTTATGACGGGAATTTTTCCGCAACGAGAGAGACCGGAAAGATCGTCGCATTTTGCAAAATATATAGAGTTTATTGGTGCCACAAAAATGAAAATATCAGGGATGATACTTCACAATGTAGGAAGAAGGAGAACTATTTTCGTATTTTCGCATTTCGATGGGAATACATTAAATAATTAAATAAAATTCGGTCCAATTATGAATTTCTTGCTTTCTACTTTGGGGGTGAGCAATCTTGGAGTATAGAATTTAAAAAAGTTTGACTCTCCTGGTCGGATTTTCGATAAAAGTTTCATATTGTGAACTCATACCTAAGATCGACAGTCCTTAGCCTACTTCAAAAGTCTTAGAATTATAGAACTGGTGTGGAGAAATAGTTATCCAGACGTGTTATAAATGGACTAACTGGGCCCTTCATAAATTCAAGCGGGGTACATATATGTACCCTACATAAACATAATTTTTAGCGCATTTTCCAACGAAGTTGGGTGCGCTATTGTAGCCACTTTCTATGTCCGTCCGTCCGAGGCCTTAACTACTCATACAGTTTTCAATTATTTATTTCGTTCTTTTTGAATTCGGTAGCTTATAGCTCTGGAACCTGAGCCAAGAAAAAAATCCGTTGATACGATTAATGTGCGCATGCGCAGGCTGTGCCATATTAATCCATCTCCACATCTACCGAACCAAACTAATTTCCCCGGGCCTTGGTCTCATGCGCAACTTTCTATGGCAGATTATTTTCTGTGATGTGGGTCCAACTCTGCGTACTTTGCGTTTTTGCACACGGATGTTGGAACTGGGTATTTTCCGCCCATCACAATTTCCTTAGCCCAGCCCTCACTCTCTTTGTGTCCAAAAAGGATGGTTCCTGGAGACCACGTGGCGACTGTAGGCAGCTGAACGCATAAACAATTCCGGATATAGATTAGGTATCCACTTCCGCACACGCCGCCGCCCACTAAAGTTATGCAAAAACTCCATTTTGGTATCTCATGCATGGGGTTGCGGAGAAAATCTACGACGGACACATAGATAAATCGGTTATAATAATAAATCCTTTAAGAGTTTAAGTGCCAAATTGTTTATACAGAGTGCAACAGGTAAGCGTGTAAAAAAAATTGCTATGGCTAGCACAGATACCACCCGCACACTATTCTGCCCTTTTATGTTTAAGAATATTGGTACCCAAATTGGTTCCAATCGGTTCAGCAAAAACGGTTGTGTTCTTAATTTTTTTGCGCATTTTCACAAAAATTAAAAAAATATATATTATAATATTATACCTACTACCTATATGCTGACGAATTTAAAAAATGTTAAGATCCTTAAATGAAATTTTATATATACGCACCTCGAGTAAAAGTAAAACTAATACCAAATTAAAAAATTTGTTTTACAAGCTACGCGAATCTGAGGGGACGGAAACAACCCCTTAAGATGTGTTGTAAAATTGATGGATGCATAAAGATGTTGATCCTTAGGTATTCAGTTGTATTTGTATCAAATTTTTGTGCTTCTAAATTCTATTGCTCTAAGATGATTCTTATAAAATCAAGTTGAAATGACATGTTAAAGAATAGTTGTGCATGCGCAGTGCTAACTATCTTATTTGTGGACGGATTTTATTGGTTGAACTTTGGTTTTAACTTGTTTTATTTGCCTTTATCTTTTGCATGGTTCAATTCGACACCGAAATGAACACATTTTTTTTCCTATTTAACCCACATTGTAACTTCAAAAGATTACGAGACACAAATACAACAAATACAAATACTAAACTCTTAATCTTTAATTATTGTTTGTCGATTTTGTTACGAAAGGAAGCAAACACTGAACACACTTGATGTAGATACTACATACAGTGAAAATATTTGCGTCACCCATTTTAAACGTTATGCGTCAAATTAAAGGCAACCCCCAATGGATACATATCAATCTACATTTCGGAGGCTGAATTAATAAGTGGTTAAAAATTTAAACAAGCACTTTACTTCATTTACCGTTACGGGTCATAAATACAGATACACAAGGGTAATTTATTATTTAGGTTGGATTAAAAACGGAAAGTTTGTTAGGTATGTATAAACCGCAATTTGCAAAATTTTGCTTAACTATACGTGAAAACAAAGAAATTCCATAATGTGAGACTTACACCAGCATACACTGAAATTTTAAAATGCCGTACTTTGGTGCATCTTAAGCACTGCATATATTCACAAAAAGTGACATAAATAGTTTATAACACTCGAACATTGCGCCGTTCAAAGCAGCTACTACAGCTAGGTAAAGCTTGAATTGTTAAAATGTTTACATTTTTAATCGGACGTTGACAAATGGCACTAGAAACTCGAAAAGTAGATGTACCTACCGTTTCTTCGAGTTTCCCTTCGTTAAAACACCTTAATTTAAAAACAAACTCAAACATTTGCATTTCATTGTTACTTATTTCGGGGATTTATGTTGGAACAAGTTTTTAGTTCGAAGGAATTTGTTTAACGAAGGTTCACCGACTTCGAGTTTAACTTTCGCAGTGCAGTTGTAACTAATTTAATTGCGAGTGTAACTTTAACCTCCAACGATCGTCTCGCAAGTTACTAGTTAAACTGGATCCTCATGTGGACGAAGGGATAAACTTTAAAATAACAAACAGAAAACTCTATTAGTTCTCCGACTTGCTAATATTACTTTGCTATTTGCTTTCGGTTGGCAGTTTGTTAAGGTTTCCAGGTTTCCACAAATCTCGTTATTGCAAAATGCAATAATTGGCAATCTTTAATCATCCACCTGGACCTGCCACTTTTGTTAGTACGCACGAAAACGTAGGTTAGAGATTATCCAGTGGACAGTAACAAAAGAAAGGGGTTGACTGAAAAACTTCGTAAATTATTACGTAGTAAGTGGCATCAGTTAATATCATTAATTCTCATTCGGTCTTATATTCAATACGTGTCATTAAATTTACCGATTTGAAAAAACAGCTACCTCCCTCTCTCCCCAACTCACCACCGTCATGAAAGCTCACGGTACGCGGTTATAGCTGTTCATATACCAATAGGTGGTGATTTATGTTGTATAGGCAGTATCTATACCCTACCCATTACGGCCACACATACAGTTGATGAAAGATTGAGTCACAAGAGAAAATTATTTTTGCAACGACATGACCTAGTTTGGTCTTGCACCCTTTTAACCATAACTGATAAGAGAATGGCACTGAACTTATCCTGGACAATTTGATTTTAAAGCGTACGATTTTTAATAATTAATTTAAATTATACTCTAATGGCTCTATGTACGAGTACATGTACAGTCGACGATAGATTAAATATAACACTTCGAATATAAGTACTACAATATGTGTGTTTTTTTTCTAAAATTTATCATGGAGGTTTGGATAACTAAAAAATGTAATTTTACAAGATTAGAATGCGTGAACCTTATGCGGGCTGGACCCCCCTAAATCGACTATTTGGTACTGATTTGTGCGCCAATGACAGAGTTTTGTGCGCCTTCCAAAATTATGTAGTATATAAAGAAATCGAAACACATGTCGAAACAAGTGCCATAACTCATAAGTATACAAATAGGGCAATCCGACTTAAATATTAAGTAAGTACTGTTACCGTACTTATCACTCATGCTGACTAACCAATAACATAATAATTTTGTCAAATGTACTCATTGTTAATGAGGAAGTACTTTTTTTGACAGGTTGATTGGCATGTACAGGATCTAAGTGTGAAGCTTTGAATCTCAAACTGTAAACGTCTATCAATCTATCATTGATTTCCAACAGTTCCAAGTTTTAAGTACAATTCAGCACAAATAGCAGAAAGATCTATAATATAAGATGGCCCCAACGTCCCCAATCAAACAACAGGAAATTTGTTAAGAAAAGGCGCGCAAAAGTTGAGTATAGGCGCATAAAACAAGCATAAAACAGTTACCTACATATGTTTTAAGGCATTCAGGGGATTTGTTTTAACTTGCAACTTCCCACAACAATTTTTAATTTGCTTCAAAACACAGGATAACACGTGAGTATTGGCCCACAAATCAGCACAACAGGAGCACAAAACCATGGTGTTTATGTCATGAAGATACGAGCGTGATGATTTGTAGCATTAAGGTACACCCCAACTGAACATTGTGATTTTCTTTGAAACGGAAGGCGCGCAAATCAGTACAAAATAGGCACACAACTATGCCATAGATTTCAAGTCGTTTCGATTGTAAGGGGTGCTACGTTAAGATGGCACCCTTTAGAAATTTTGAATTACTCCGACATGAAAGGCGCACAAATTAGCACAAAACGAGCACAAAACTATGGTATTCGTGTCATGTAGACACAATAATAAAGGACGAAAAATTTTGATTTTCTCGTAAACGAAAAGCGCACAAAATTTGGGGATCGGCGTACAAATTTGCACAAAATGAGCACAATATTTTGGCGATGTAACAAATTAGGTGTAGGTCGTTTTTTTCATATTAAAAAATTAATCTGCCAATATTTAGTTTTTTTTTTATATACGGTGAATCATGGTATTTAGCGCGCCTCTTAAAACCACTGATTTAATGAAACTCAAAATAGAAAGTTATTGAAGAAATGCCAGTTGAATGGCGTGTATTGGGTGGTAACTTTGTAATTTGAAAAATTTTGTTTAAAATTTGTACCTACTTTGTTAAACATAGGAAAAATTTACACATATACCGCTTCATAGTGCACGTGAACAACTGTATGTCTTGAATAAAAGCGATAACAACGTGTGCATTTCAATATGAACGTAAGCTGTTTTTGAAATATAAGCTAGGGAGACGAGATTGTACGGGAGTTTTCGCCAGACGAGGCTAAACTTTCAAATAGTTAGCACGTACGATTTATGTGTGACAATTTTTATTTGGGTTCTTTTTAAAAAGTGATCTCGTACCACTTCGTTCGTATGCTTGCGCGTTACCGACGAGTTTAACTACGCAAAGAGGGGAAAGAAAAAACAGATTGATCGCCTAATTCGTAGCAAGACCGTTAATTTATAACTGACAAAATTTACGGGAAGGAACATTTCCGAATCGAAGAAGAACCTTTCAAATTAAAATTGGGATTAAATAAACTGATATTAAAAATTTTAAAATCCATTGTGGTAAACGAAGAATTCATTTGATCACTAATAGCAGCGCCTGGACAAAAGTCAATTCCTTAAAGTTTGGTGATGTCATCGGATAGTGTGTAACAAATCATTTGTTTTCCGTCTTGAAATTACCAGTGTAGTGATCACTCTGTAGATGAAGCCCCTGTATCAAAAAACGTTTTAAGTTGGGCACTTCGTTACGAATACTGTCGCTCCGAAAATATCTACCTACTTCTGTGTACGAGTTGTTAATATAAGGTAGAAATAGTGAGTTAATTTGTAGAGCCGCCCGTTACGGAAAATTAGAGGCTGCATGTAATTTGCCGCTTGCAACCGCTCCCTCAGGAATATTTAAATTGTTTTTACAGTTGCTGAAAGCTCTCTTGTTAATGAAGAAGAGAGATCTTATTAAGTTTTAAGCCCGTTAATTACCCATTAATCGATTTTAGTTTTCTAATGGTATACGAAAATCCAGGATTGAAACAGGTAAGGTCGTGCAGTATCAGGTGATAACCGATTACGCCGCTTGACCTCACATTCCAAGGAACAAAAGGGCATTGCTGGACTGCCAAATTTGCAGATTTAATTCCTACTATTTGGATAAGTAATTATAGTTAAATGGGTTACAGATAACAGCCCCTGCTTAAATCGAGATTAGATCCGTTCGGTGTGCCCTTAAAAAACTTGAATTTTGTTGGCCCTGTATTTTTAAAACGTCTGGGAAGGACATAATTAATTAAAAAATTTGTAATTTTTTGACAGTATTATCTGAATACGCTGGCCAGTCCGGAATTTTTTACGTTCCCTCTCAGTATTTTTGGAAGTAAACGCTTAATTTATAGGAGGTGAGATCTATTGCATTTGGTGGTTTAGCAAAACGTAAGAAATCTTTTGCATTTGGTGTTTAACTGAAACGTAAAAGCTTTTGCCTTTTTCATATTTTGACTTTGGTGTTTTAACCGTATTTAAATCTTTCTGCCTTTTGGATTTTCGCTAGTTACCTACGTTTTGTATGTACCATAATTTTGAGCTTTTCCGTAAATTTATTTGGCATTTATATCGTTTAATTTTTGCGTTTACATTAAGTTTACTGCACCGTAACTATAGCTTTATCTCTTTCTGGCACAGTAATTCCTACCAATCCGTTAATTGCAAGGTACACTTTTTGCTACTTTCCGTTTCATTAATTTGCTGCATTTGCTTTCCCGTAGAAACCGCTACCGAATCCGATTATTTACTGATCTCGCTTAGGGAAATTGTTTTGGCAGTAGCCGCCCACCGCTTGCCCTTTACGACCGGGACCCTGATGGGACCGCCGCCGTTTTCCATTCACTTCCGGCGAAAGTTCGTTAATAAAAATTTTTTGTATACAACGGAAGACGGCACGGGATTTAAAGACAATTAATCGGAGCATTTACCCACAACAAAACTTTGTAATAAATTGGTCAAAATTAATATCAACACAGAGGAACATTGTCATTTTATTCTTGTGTGTAATCACGATCTCTAGTAGTAGTTTAGAGAATTTAACTAGTACGGGCATATCTTCCACCAAACAGTTCGATCTCCGATACAACAAAAGATTAACGTTAATACTCGGGCGTGGTATTAAATGGGGCGCCATGTTGGATGTCACGAATGTAGATGAAAATACATGGGGATGGGAACAAGTACTAATTTAAATAGTCACCAATGACTATTTCATTTTCACATCCGTATTTATTCAACGAAATTTCATTTGGTCAAGTACTTTACCGGTTAGTTACGAAGCCATACCAAATCGCCAAAATAGTGGTATCGTTGATTTAATAATCCTTTTTCAGCATTTTCATTGTCAATCAGAATTGAAGTTTCCTAGTTTCGTTTACTTACCTTTATTTATTGTATTTTATTTGTGTCAGTGGAGTTGCTTACGATGTCCTACATTAGTACCTATTTTGCCACTTCGCATGCTTTTAATTTACTTGCACGAATAACCTCAAAAATAAATTCTTGATAGTTGGACAACTAGAGCACGTCAATTATTATGATTATATAATAGTGCAAGATAAAGTCAATGGGCATCGTAAAAGACAGGCGGCACAATGATACCAATAGGTTTATGTTTCCAATTTATCATTTTCACCAATAGATGTATAGTTTACGACAAGCCGTAGCACATTTACTGGTACACAACTTGACAACGTTTATAATCTCATATAGGCAGGTCAACAGTTTGTTAAACCGTTAAAAAGCGGCCCGCATTTTATCATAATGAACTTTTCTCTCCTCCTAGAGAATTGCTACAACATAAAGTATCGTAGCGAATTAAATTACAGATTGTTTGATGTCTTGAACCTCTTTTTAAGTCAATATTGCAATCAAACGAAAAATATAATAAGTACTTACTCTCGATCATCTCTTGGATGATATAGATTAAATTCTTGAAAAAGAATCTGCACTCTTTCTTTTCCTCGTCCTTGAAATTCATATCGACATATAGTTCTCCCCGGATATGGTGATGGATATAAGGGACTGGTGATACTGCCATTTTTGACGCTATCACTTGTAAATACTACGTCACAATTGGACCCTGAAAAAAGTCCACCGTTAGCAATCCATCACAATTATCAATGCGTCAAGGTAATAAAGACAAAGCGGAGGAAGTCATAAAGGAAACTAGTTTAAATGTTATAAATGTTATCCATTTCTCTTCCAAACTGCAAAGTGTAGGTAAATATTGGATTTTATGATGCAAATACGGACTTAATAAGCATTCAGACACACGTTCGAGTAAGCGTATTGTCTTTAGTGCCATGAAAGTATAGATTTTAAAGTCGTTTTCCCTAAACGCTGATGTCTTTAAAGCGCTTTCAAACTAAATTCGTCCTTTTTAATCTTTTTCTATAACCAGGTTTTTATTCTTTCGAATTTCTGAGTTAGATTCAGAAACCTATTTGCTTCATAAACACCGTATCGAACCGGACAAGGAAGCGTTGCCAAGAGACGGTAATCAAATTTCTAATCAGAAAGCCATTTTTTTCTGTACTATTTATTATCACAGAAATCAGATCAAAACGTTTCCACCCATTTAGATTAATTCTGTAATTGTGTTAGCTACGCCACTTATATTTTCCATGCTTTTACGCTAAATCAGCTCGTTATCCTATAAATGGTCCTAATTGCCGAATAATAAAATTTCACTTAATTTTAGCGAAACGTTTCTGCCGGATTGGAATTAGTTACGAAGTAAGACAATTAAATTAATTATCCAGAAAATGGTCGGGCTTTAATTGTAAATCAATAGGAAAGTTCTCGCGTTTTGAAACTGTTTAATTGAATAGTTTTGGTTTGGTCATTTGGATGAGTTATCCTGCAATTATCTTTGTTTATATGGTGGAAAGTTAGTCCGCTGAGGTAGATACACAGTTTAATGCAGGTACTTTCACAGTCCGGAAAAATAAACGCAGTATCCGCGAATCACAACGTAATTAATACTTATTGGTTTAACTACTGTACTTTTATGTATGTATATTTTATTTAAATTTTAACTCGCTACCGTTATATACTTACAGAATAGGCTTTTATCGTATAAAATGCTTATATGATACAAACTTCGCAGTAGGCTTTGTATGCACAGTAAGGTACCTGGGTCCTTTTTGTCACATATTGTCTACATCTCCTTTAGCAGCAGTGTTTTACATTATTACATGATGAATTTATTATAAATCCTCTAAAAGCATCCATTTCCGTTGAATTTTAATTTACGTGTATTGTTTTTCCCTATGTCTACTTTTAAATGACAAAATTTTCTGAAGGGCGCCCTATTTTGTACAACCAAAGTAACTATACTTAAAACAAATAAAGATCTGGCTGTCATATTAATCAATTTGTATAATGTTGCTTTGGCTTCCATATTTTTATTTTCGTTCGTGTGCGATGTTATTCAACGGAAAAAAAGTTGATATTGTCAATTGGTATAGTGCCGGTAACAGACAACATTTGCAGTCTGGTAAAATACGATTTACCAAATGAGTCTGGCAAAACGACGATTACTAGATAGGATGAAATAACAACTATACTGCATTCATTGTAAGAAGGCAGAAAGAAGGTAGATGGTTCTGTGTTTGAATATCAGCACACATAGGAAAAAATTAACAAACCAACACCAAATTTATAAAATAAAATATCCAGCGCCTGGCTGGGCCAAACACTTACGTTTGCTCTTTCACATTAACTGTTTAATGACAGTTCGAAAGTTTAGTTGCACAGAAACTACCAGCTTCCAAATTTCGTCACTCGTTTAATTTTTCAGCGTAACTATTGACTCGCGCTTTACCATTCACGTGAAGGTCAAAGTTTCCCACAAGCTTTCTACCGCTAACTTTTAAATGAACTAGAGTACTACTACTATTTTTGTATTCCTTAAAAAAAATAAGTCATTGAATGCCAGACAGCCAAATTTGACTCTATTTTCTTCACACTTTTCCTTTAGTCGCGTCAATGTAACATTCCAGTAACGAGGTGTTAGGGGTTCCTGATATCAACTTCAGATTAATGGTACCTGCTAGGTGGCGAATTACTCTCTTTACTCTTACCACATCTACCTCTGTAGGATTTCCCAAACGAGGTGATAAAACACTAATACTGAATGTCGCAACGGGGTTCGCGGGCTACATAGAGTAGAGCTCCCAATGATATGGGAACCCAAGAACTTTCTCTGTACATGGAACGCTGAGTTATTCCATCGGTGTAAAAAACAGGTTTCGCCCTCCCATATTGAATTTAAAAAGGATTTTTTGATATACGTTGATTGGCTGACTATGATGTCACCATCGCGTTGAACAATTTTGAGTCCCACAAAGTGGGATACTTCTTTCACAACAATATCGATTTGTGAGCGTAGTTGTTTTGTGAATAAGTCCATCTCAAATTAGTTGTTGGGTGCCACTAATCCATCGTCAGTAACCTGGTCATTATATAGCGTAATGATTTGTCTCGTCTTCATAGCCTTCGGGCTGCTTCATGAAGATGTCCTCTACGTCCTTGATCAATCTCGCGCGATACTTGTCAGTGTTTCCGTCAGGATTACGCTTGATCCGAAAGACCCACTTATTTCTGTTGGGTATCTTGCCCGGAGAGAGATTTGTCAATTCCCATGCGTCGTTCTAGTGCATCGATTTAATTTTTGCGTCCATGGCTAGGGGTAGGCGATTACAGTTTGAATGATTATACCGATTAATCGATTAATCAAATAATCGAGTAATTAAGCACTTGATTAATCAAATAATCGATTAATCAGATAATCGATTATAATCAAATAATCGATTAATCCATGAATTTAAAAGAATAATCAAACCCAATTATCGGTTATCATTTGATTATAATCGATTAATCGATTTTTTGTCCAACGCTATCCATGGCTGATTTCCACTCTTCGAGATTCTTACATCGGATTGGTTCATTAAAGGTCGTAGACTCGTCTTCTATGAGAAGAACTCCTGGATGTGACGTAGTCCTTTAGCCATTCTGGGGGGAATTAGGAATCCGAATCATCACGGGACATGTTATCCGAACTACACAATTCTTTGTCTGGAATAGACTCGTTGACAAGTTTCTCACCGACAGGTAGCTCGTCGTCAAGCTTCTCCCCAGCGGGGTTCTCCCTTCGTTTACTCGATCCTTCTTCACTTCAGCACTTTCGTCACGGGTGATTTATCATTAAATATGACGTCACGTGAAACAACAACACGCCCATTCTCAGGAATGTAAATCAGTTATCGTGCATCACCCTCATATCTGACCAGACAGGCTTTTGGATGCACTTTTCGTCTCTTCTGTGCAGGAAGATGGACGTAGCATTGGAAACAAACAATGCGTAGATGTTGGATCCGTGATTTCTCACCAAGGCGTCTTGTCCGCAAATGGGGTTTTCCCACTCTATTGAAGACATATCTAGCAGCTGTGACGAGTTCCGTCCAAATTGCTGCAAACAATTTATTTGACGTCGGGTTTCCCATACTTGAAAGTACGGGCTATCTCCACGATTGTCCGGCTCTCTCGCTCCACGGTTCCTTGTCGGTTAGGAACTCCTTAACATGGTGGCTAAGAGTCAGACCTTTGGCTATTATCATTGACTAATTAGTCAATGCTATTATTTATTTACCTAAGAAAACAAAATTCAGATTTTTCTCCGTCTCATCATTAACCGGCAAATGTAACTGACCTGGAAAATTATTGTTTAAAAAAAAAATTTGTTGCATAAAACAAATAAGAACTCACCGTTCGTCAGTTTATGATAAAATTCTGTATACTCCAAAATTCCCCCATCTGAATGTCTGCCGTTTTTCACATCAATGAAAATAAATTCATAATTTGCGTTTACAAGAGCCATTACAACGATATTATAAAAGGGTTGTAGGACAATCCGCGCCCGGAAAATTCGCTCCCTGACAATTCGCGCCCGGACAATTCGCTTCCGGACAATTCGCTTCCAGACAATTTGCGCCCGGATAATTCGCTCCCGGACAATTCGCACCCGGATAATTCGCGCCCGGATAATTCGCTCCCGGACAATTCGCACCCGGATAATTTGCTCCCGGAAAAACGTTTTGGTGTTTAGAACCAAAGCGAGCAAAGGGAGCGAATTATCCGAGCGCGAATTGTCCGGGAGCGAATTATACGGGCGTGAATTGTCCACACACCTATAAAAGTTATAGAACTCCCATTTATTCTTAAATCCCGACGCTATTTTACCCCAATTTTCATTTTTTTAATGGAAACTACAATAAAATATCTATTAATTAATACTTTTTTTCTTCTTTTTTTTCAGATTTCGAATGATTCAACGTCAAAACTACCTCGTTCATCAATACAAAAATCTACAAATTTAACCGCAAGGCTAAAAGGCAAGAGTACCTAACATTAATAAAAGAAATGTTGATTGCATGGAATTTTGCAAAAACCAGCTGCAATCGACTAACAATATTATTAACGAATATGATGCATTGGGAATTTCGTGGGCTGAAACATTAGCGAATGGATTCCACACAAGCCATTTTTTCCGAAGCATTGATTAATAAAATTCTGACCCAAGGGTTATTAAAAAGGCTGTCAGACTCAACAATCCGAGGAACCAAGATATGAGCTTCGTTTCCATCACGATTGACAAATTTATTTTTTGAACTTTCTCAACATCTAAAAATGTGAGACGTGATGGGATTTACCACTATGCAGTTATAAAAAGAGCGTTTGTTGTGAGAAGTTTCTGCCTTTGCTTCACCGGTAACAGATACGTTACAGAATTTCGAGTAACAAGGTAAAATTTCAAATACGTTCGAGAAACATTACATCTTGAAAGGTAAATTCATGCAGCTATTTATCAAAACTGTTCAATTAGCTAACGTCATCAAATTTACATAAACATGGTTTGTAATTATTGACACAAATGGCAATGTTCCAGTTTTGCAAAAAGATTAATAAGATACTAGATACTTATGTCTTCGCGTGATCGAGACTGCTAGATTATATTTTGACATATTACTGACATTGTGATGGTGTACAAACGCATAGAAACGAAAAGTGTCATTCGTTTGGTGTCAAAATTGTCAGTATGGGTCGAGTTTTGGCAATTGCGGCGGCGTGCTCTCTGCATATCAGTGGAACATATCTATTTAGGACGCCGTCAAATTTAGACTGTATTCCTTATGAAACCTATTTGATGTTTCTCGTGGCCGTGTTTTATTTACTTTGGAACGTACCTTTAAACCCATATCCGTCGTGCTTTCGCAGCCTTAGAAAACCTGCAGGTGAAATTATAGAGGTAACACTCTCTTATGCAAACATGCACTAATATGTAGCCTTGTAGTTTTTAGTTGCCGTTCTAATGGTTGAGCTTCTTGTGTCAGACTTCTGGTGTCCTCTTCAGTTGAAATTTATGACATTTATACGTACTATACCGGATAATATATACGAAGCCGCAAATGTAGTTGGTGTAGACGCCACCTGTATAACAGACCACTTGGAGATACTAAAATCGGATGGAGTTTTGACTGTGAGCAGTGATGCACTCAGTTTATTTTTTTTAGTATGTGCGTTGCATTCATGCAAAGTGGTGGACCTAAGGCTGCTCAAGTAAGTTGTTTACAAATTTTGGAAACATTTTCAATGTAGGTATACCATGCGATCAACTGTCGACACTCACCCATTGGGTTTCTATCTTTACTGTTGTCCTATATGAGTTCTATTTGACAGATGCGGTGTACCTATCTTTACGAAAGATATTTCAAAAAGAGCAGTGAAATTTGCCAAACGATTTACAGCTAAAAAAGGCTCGCGTCGAAGAAGGTACTCGACTGACAGCGAACTCGACTGGTCTACCGATTCAGAAGGCAACTAATTCTAATTTTGAAGCGGTTTAATATCTTTGTATCTATTGAAATGTTCTGATGATTAAATTACGCCCCTACATTAGATGTATGGATGAAATAAAATTTCTGTGCTTCTGTGTAACTAATTTGTATACTTAACTAAGTAGTAAAAGCGTGTAAAAGTTTGTCTCCGGTCTGCGATAAGAACTGTTATTGCTGCGTATGCTAATTAAATTTCAAGATAAGGGCGTGTGATCACTTTTATAGAAAGCACAAGCGCAGTTTGATTTTTCTAAGGCGCCCATTATGTTATTAAGGAAGGAGGAACGATTCGAACTTATTTGTTGCAAAACAGTTAGTTTTGCTGTTATCGAAGCTTTTTGCAAAACAGTCAGTTTCGCCAGTTATCGCGTTTTAGAAGAAGTCGTATTAAAAGTGAACGTTAAGGCGGTTTAAGCGGTTCGGTAATCGAGTTTAAATATTCTTCCCATATCGTATTCCTATTTCATATCGTCATAATCAAGCACTATACTTACAAGCAGAACTGGAATGATTACTCTAAAAACTATTCGAATACTGATTACAAATTACTTTATCATAAAAGTATTTACAGTAATTGATTAGGTACCTACTTTACAAAATTTGTAATTTAATTACTGATTACAATTGTACTCGATTTACTTTATCATCGTAAATATATTAACGACATTTTTAAACATGCATCTTGCATGCGCACGTATCCATACTTTATTTATCGTTAACGAGTTCGTTGATTCTTTGTTATTACTTATTAACGATCCTCGAGACCGTTCATAATTTTGTATTGCTGTCTGTCTGTCTGTCCGTTTGTCGCCCGTATGCACGATAACTTTGTGTAGAAACGTCCGATAATTTTGAAAATGGGTACACATATTCATAAGGATATAAGAAAGGTCGCCATTGTTTTTCAGCTGAGTAGACTAACGGAATAAAAAGTTACAGCCCAAAAACTGCACACACCTGAAAAGAAGGTTTTTTATGTTTGTTGTTTGCACATATGAAAATCCGGTTTTTTGTTTTAGTAATATTCCTTAAACCTCAAGAAACTGCGCAGATGCATAAAAAATTTGCCCCAACTTTTGTATCTGCGCAATCTAATTTTTTTATTTGTTAAGATGGGAAAATGAAATTTTGTATGTAAGCACCTCGAATAGAAAAATAAAACTAATGCCGAATCAAGAAAATTGTATTACGTTCCTGTTCCTCTTTGTATAATCCGCTTATATTTTTAGCGCATTTTCCAAGGAAGGTGGGTGCGCTATTGTAGCCACTTTCTCTGTCCGTCGTCCGTCTGTCCGACCGAGGCCTCTATTCCCACAGTTTTCAAAATATAAATTTTAACCATATTAGTTCGTTCTTTTTGCATTTGGTAGCTTATAGCTCTGTCACCTCAAGGAAAACTAGGAAAATCTAACGTTAGTTTCAAAATTTAGATTTGCGCATGCGCAGTTCCAACTTTCTTATTTAGAAAAGCATTGAAATTCTTCTTATAAACTGAAATTGAAGTAGCACGTCAAAAATGGATTGCACATGTGCAACGCTATCTTTCATATTTGTGGCTGGATTTTTACGATTTTCCCTTCATGGTATTCTTATGAAAGGTCCAATGGAAAACAATTAGTTTCTATAAATTACAGATTTCCTTCGAGACTGCTTTCGTTTTATCTTTCAAGACACTCTAATTAAAATTACCGACGAAGGATCTCTATTTTCTACAAACCGCCTTTCTTCCTCGCGCCTTATCAAAATGGAGACTTGGGGGAAAGAGGGGCTGGTCCTTCATGGTACATGGTAGAAATATAATAATCTATTGCTGAGGTCAAAACGTTAAGAACGAATATTTCGCATGTTGACCAATCGTGTTTCTGAACCGAAGTTTAAACTGACGTTGTACAACCGGACCTTATGGACGTTTGCACCGACAAATTTAAGTGGAGTGTAGCTTAAAATTCATGGCAATGATTGTTTTTGTGCGTGAACGAAACTCGTAACTTTGTGCACATATACCACCACATATCTATACGAAACCAAAAACATTTCCAATGTTAAAATTAGTTGTCTAGTTGTACAAATAACTAAAAATTTAAAACTTTTGGTGTTGTTTATTTTATTTATTTGGTGCCAAGGCATTTGTATAAAAAATTAATTATCAATAACATTGACTTTGGTCTTTGAATATAAAATTTATATTCAAAGCTTTGGTAAAGTCAATATCAATCAAATAGGTTCGCATTAAAGCAAACGCTCAATTTTGTAAAATAATTTACTGACCATTTTGGTGAAGTAATCAGTTATCGACGAGACATGCAATTTTCACGCTGCGTTTTAGGAGAAAAAATAGTTCGTTAGTGCTCGTTTCAGCACAATTAAATTGTTGGCCCAAAACGACGGTGACTGAAATGAGCGCCGGGACCGAATCGGTCTCATCCGAAACAACTTCATGGCCATTTGGTTCATTGGGTTTTAACAAAATTGTTATTGTAGGTACTTATTCCCCTTTCGGCAACACTCATTTTATCAATTAACCGCACATCTCTATAATCATAATATGTATTATACTGTGGTATAATTTATTAATCGTCATAGATCATAGATAAAAGCACCTTTTATTTATGATTACCCGTTGAATGTATTAATCGCAACCCAATATAATTTTATGACGAAGAAAAGGAAATAACTAAACCAATATAGACAACGAGCGACAAGGTCTCTTACGGTTAACGAGTATTGACCAAAATTTAATCACTTAGTCGCTTGACCACTGTCTACCTACTTATTACTGAAAACAGAATTGGAAAATTCGAAATCGTTCGGGAGTTATCATGTAGGTACACAGACGGACTGACAGACGGACAGAAATCATGAATTCGCTTATAGGAGCTCTTTTAATAATAAAGAACTCCCTATATATTTTATTGCCATAATGACCTTTAATGGAACGTAAACGTGTACTAAAATGAGTGGAACGAAGAATTAAATGGAATTGATATTCTATCTATAAAAATAAATGATAACTGTAGCATGCACCTGGCGTGGTATTACAGTAAGCCAGTGTAATATAGATATTACTCTGTTGAAGTTAAACACATTTCATATGGCTAACTGTACTGGGTTCAGCGACATCTACTGAAGGGAAGATTCAATTACAATTGGTAACACCGAATGTTGTATCATGGACGCACACCACTTTACAAATATACCGACTCGTGAGACATCTAGCAATCACAAATATGAACTAACCAAAATTCAAACGCGTTGTTTTACTATTGTGTTATATTATGGTATTAGTAATCAAATATTTCATCCAACATGGCGGCCGCCTCCGACTATCTGACCCGTTTTGATGCAGAGAACTAAAGAAAGCTCGAAAGGTAATCCAATGGCAAGCACTTTGCTTTTTATTATTGGATTCCTAATGAAACAAGGAATCTTTAAAGGGCAGTCTCATCTCGAGATGATGCGAATATAATATTTTATCACGAAGTTTGTGCCCGGCTGGGAGTTTCTCCATAAAAGCCCATGTATTGTTAAATTGAACAATTTTCAAATGGACATGTTACTGTATGTGTCCAAAATTTCTTGAATTCTAGGGTAGACACGTTCAACCTGAGATTTACCAAATAGATGTGGTAAATGTGCGAGAAATGGTGTCACTTACTTAATTTTATACTTTTACCAAACCGAACCGGCCAGTTTTAAGATTTACCGTATACTTTTTCATTTGAAACGATTGGACATTTGTTGTTAGCTCATCATTAATTCAAACCAATAATTTCATTAAAAGAATACGCATCATAACAAGAACTGGTTACCCGTGTAATGGGTGTGAATATTTTAAATTGCACATAATGCTTTTAGGCCTGGGCGTGAAGGAATAAAATTTTGTAATTAACTGTATATAATGTATATTAGGTTTTGTAAACGTATCATTTGTTGTAAGTTTAAATTTAGAATAGAGGAAATGTACTTTGGACGGAGAGCGGTGTAAAATGTGCAGCGGGGAGAAAAAGACGGTAAATTTTAATGAGTGCGAATTAAGTCGTTGTGGAACTCGTATTGTAAGCGCAAGTTTTGAACGCGCGCCATTTTTAACGTTGCCAAATATAAAAAAAGCGCCTAAAACTATTGTCGTTTTAGAACAATAATACCAAATTATTAAGTGTGAAAAAGACAGTGAATTTCAAATTACTGCCAACTAATCGGATTGCTCAGCGCGAAAGAAATCACCATTTACGTGCAAATATACCGTAATTTCCTAAAAAGTGAAATCACAGTAACGCGCAGTTAAAAGGGTTCACGAACTACTTACTCTGACAGGACCAACGACTTAATCTCGCGTTTGTTTATCGCTTGCGAGTTTTATCGCTAGCGTTTGTTTCTAAATTTGACAAAGGGAGCAGTGACGATCTAAATTAAAAAAATCAAGTTACTGGAGTCCATTTATCCGAGGAGACTGCAGCGGATGGTTGCAGATTTCAAAGCACCAGGGCGTGGCCATCTACGACATCGACAATTTGCAAGTCGCAGAACAAATTCCAAGATTCGTCGACCGAATCAAGTTCAACAACTCCCGCTGAATCAAGAGACTTCATTCATAAGGTAAAAGGCAATAGTCCTTTATACTAATTAAAATCCAACGGCGTACCTATTTTAAAACTCACGGTCACTTTATATATACTTGAGAATTAATGACAATTTATTTACGAATTCCTCCAAGCACATTGGAGTACGGTAGTAATATCTTGCCCAAATTTGTAATTATTATTTGTTGAAAGTACCTGCGAAGATCAAAAGTAACTTAATTATTCCCTATTTATTTACCCATTTATTTACCTGATGTATCTAGAAGAATAAAAGTACCTATAATTAAGGTAAGTTCCGAAATACCTCACACGGACGCGACGCCGAGAAACGAAGGATAAGTAGAATATACAGATACACGGTGAACCGTCCGTTACACCCGCAGGTGCTAAGTTTGAGCTGAGCCTAGGTTTGGGCTCATATATGTTTTAGACTTTTCGTGTGCGACAATGCGCTTCACTTTTCCATACGTAAACTGAAATTTCACTACCAGAAACTGTAATACACTATCACTACCTAAGTGATTTACTTTCACAAATGACATTGTTTTCATTTTATACTTACTTGTACAAGATAAAATATTTGCTCGTTTCTGTAGTTTATTGAGTATGATGAATTAAGTTTATTGTTCATTAGTTAGCAAAGAGATAATGAAAAGCTGGCTGGCGTGACAGTATTCTCAATTATGTGTTGACTTAAAATTATCGCTTTCATGCACATAGTTCTCCAGAGTATTCCATTCCACAATGTACCAGTTTAATGCAGTTACACATTACGTATGTAAATTTGTTGAATTCAAAATGTCTATTATTCCAACGCATACATGTAACATTTTCGTCGTCCAATTTTAGACAGAAGTTTGTAACTTGTACGAGTATAACTTTTCGCTTATACAGGGTGTAGAATTGGTTTACACACCGGGTGAATATTCCCAAACCAAACATAGGGAATTAACATGGGAAAAAGAATTTTTGTACATAGGTACTTGCTCCCCATGTTAACCTAGAGAGTTTATAATGACACCAATCGAAATAAGATTTTTTTCCTCGTCTAATGATATACGAATTAGTTCATTTTCAGGTGTATTTCTCACGATTTTATCAAAAATTCCGCAATAAATCCACTTACCAAAATAATGTTAAGCTATGACTAGTGAGACAAACGGTAGATTCAAACGTCGAAATCAATATCAGTTTATGACAACTGGCATTACTTTTTTTGTAAAATGCGGTTCACGGAGGAAAAAAGTATTTATAATAAATAACGTTTACAACGGAAATATTTACTCTAGTACGCGATATTTGTTTTTCGTGCATTTTAATGAGCGTCCCATTCCGTCTGTTTAAAAACCTATTTCAACTCTTTAGGAAATTTCCATGGCTTAACATGATTTTTCTAATTGGATTTATTGCCGATTTTTTGATAAAATAATGAGAAATACAGCTGAAAATAAACTAATTCGTAATATTAGACGAGAAAAAAAATCTTCTTTTGATTGGTGTCATTATAAACCCTCTAAGTTAACATGCGGAGCAACGATATACAAAAAAGTTTTTTTTGCCTATGTTCGGTTTTAAAATATTCCCCCGGTATAGGTATTTCAATAGTAATTTCTTTATATTAAAATATTTTCTCCCCTAATTATTTTACAGCAAATATTTTCTGCCCTAATTATTTTACAACAAAGTAGCAATAATATATTATATACCAAGGGACTAAAGTGTGGGTTTTAATCCCGAGGGTGCAGATTGTTGCCTGAAACGTAGTTGAGTTGATAATTCGAGCTTTGACACCTACGTTCTAGAAAACCTGCATTAGAAAAAAGAAACTCCTTGAATAGAACTTTCAATCAACTCCGTTTTTATACGGATACATTCAGCTGAAAAGAACTAGTCATTTTAAAGGGAAGCGCAGAATTCGCCGCTAATAAAAAAAATTCTGTATTGGCATCAGGGAGCTTGTTTATCTCGATTTTTTTCAAAGCTAAATTATTCCTACACCATTAGTTATTCCAGCGAAAGGTTTGTCTCTTTTTCGCATGCTATCGAGCCTCCGGAAATATTTTAATTTAACGGCCGTATCATACTCAAGTTCATTTGTAAAATACCTCACGTATATCGTAAAATAAAAATAAATACAATAAAAACGAGAATGGCACAAAATCATATCACCTCGGAAACTTGCCTAACTTCGTTGAAGCAAAATAATGGGAAAACTTGAGTTATTAAAGTGCCAAAGTTGCGACACTGTAGCGTTTAATTGATTTCTTTGTTCTAGTATTTAAAATTTATACGCAATTTCGGAACTAAATTAGCTTTAAAGCGGCTGCGATAGGTGCAGGTTTAAAATTATGTAATGTAGGGGTTTTCAAGCTGTTCAAAATTACGTCGTGGTTAAAATGTTTGCCTGCATGAACAGGTGTGTCATTTGAGTGTTAGATGTGCTCATGAGATGGGAGAGTCATACTTTTGCATTATCAATTCCGAAAATCAGATTGTCTTAAATATAGTAATGTGTAGCAGGCACATTTTAGTATCGACGCGCATTTCCACATGTTATCATAAATGAAACAGGAGTTAAGATGCCTACAACTATCAGATTATCCAATCCACTAGCTACAGCAATGCAGGTGCACTTGACTCATTTCCAATGGGAGCATTGCTCGAATCGTTTAGTCTTGATATTTTACCGAAAATCGACAAAATTTAAATTGAGCGGAAAATAATTTTTTGTTATAGATTTCCAAAACTACTAACATTCTTAAGATTCGACCACTACATCCTTTTTCTTTGGAAATCTATATTTTGCTCATATCTAAGATTCTTGACTTCTTTGACTTCATCAGAATCCTGTTCCTTCTCTAACATGAAAATGATAGTGGAGCGATCTCACTCAGAAAAGTTTATTCTGAAAGAGGTGCAAAAAGAGTGTTCTTCTGGTTTTGATGATAGTCAGATTAAAAGTTTGAAACCCAGATATGATGAATTTGGCGTACTTAGAATTGAAAACAAGACAAAAACTACAGATATCCTATTTTGTTGTCCAGTGAGCACGTTCACAACTTGATTTTGAAGAAACATAAGGAGTTTTGTTAAAGTTTGCTTGGTATGCTGCGCTGCGGGAACACTATTCGATATTAGTGGGTAGAAAAAAGGTGAGAATTAAAACATAACGTGGAGAGCGGCTCAGACTCAGACCGCTCAAAAGACTATATATACACTGCAGCATGATATCTAATGTTCCAGAAGAAGAGCTAGGACCAGAGCTAGATGACAAAGCTGTTACTGTTCCGGAGATCACAATAGAAGAATCCAAATTACCTTGTTGAAGAGTGTTTAAAGACAAGCAGACAGAGTCAGTTTTAAATGATTGCAAGGACAGTAGTTATTGTAGTTGTAGAGTTATAAGTAGTGACCGAATAATTAAAATGCCACAAAGAGTTTGTTAAATATGTATAAATATACTTAACTTTAAAGTTGTGAGAACTTTCTAAAAAAAAACTGTTCTCGTAGAAATAAGGGAATAGGAATTTTTAAAGCTGTATACAATTTCAAGGTTCTAAAGCGTCTTCCCAAACAAACTGTGGTCATGATGATGTAAACAACTTGTTTGGTTAATAGCAGTTAACGGAGTGTGGTATACCGTATACGCAGGGGTTTTAAATGAGCTCATAACAATACCTTTGGCCAATATTAATTATCTGATTTTAGGGATTGGTGTTCATTTGAATACGCAAAAATAGCTTTCGCTAACCACATATTTTCGCCCTATAAGGCGAGTAAGTTCAGCGTATTTTACATCAATTAATCAGTACTTCCCAAAGGGTCATAGCTATGTGCGCTATGTTTTTCTTCATCTTTGGTTAACATTTCAAAGAAATATCTCTATAAATACGAACGTTGGCATTGCGCAGTCTGCGCATGCGCACATCTGATTTGTTCTATATGCGATATGTTTATTTTTACTAGAAGTATCTGTGGTTAAAATTTCAACAACATATATTAATAAATAAGGAAGTTGACATTGCGCAGCTGCGCATGCGCAGTTTAATCGTCAACATTCTCCTTGGCTCAAGTGCCAAAGCTATACGCTACCGAATGCAAAAAGAACGAACTAAATATCTTGAAAACTGTAGGAGTACAGACGGATGAACAGAGAAACTGACTGAAATAGCGCACCCAACTTTGTTGGAAAATGCGCTAAAATGACAAAATATTATTCCTCCGTGAGATGGAGAAAGTAAAGCAAAAAGATAAAGTATAGTGTAGCGAACATTCAAGAAATTTCCATAGACATCGAGCCACCATGAAAGATTAGTCATCGGCGGTAACGACGAAGGTGGATGTGAGGTAATCTTTCCGAGAAGTATGTTCGAGAACATTTTAGAAAGGCTCGGAAGTATCCGGAAGCGTTCGCCAACTATCAAGCAAGAGGGGATTTTGATATACAAGCAAGTCCCATTATGATTCAGTCAGTGCCTACATCGATGGCTTCTTGTTATGTTATAAATTGTGAGTGATCAATTGTAATTACTGTTATAAATTAATCCATTTTTAGGCTATTGTAAATTTATTGTTAATTAATGGTAAATAAATAAAAGACGTAATTAAATTTACATTACACTGGTGTCAGGTGTGGGGTTGTGTTTAAGTGAACAATTAGTGGAATTTTAGGCCAGATGTACGTCAGAAAATCTGCAGTTAATGCAAGAAATGAAAGCCGGTCAAGAAGCCCTGGAAACTAAAATAGAAGACGTCGAAGCCAAAATCCAAGCAGGTCAATAGGAAGTAAGAGGTGTGATTCAAGATGACATACAGGATGTCCAAGATAAAATTCATACGATAAAAAACGAAGTTGATGAACTACGAAAACGATTTATGGTATTCACTGAAGAACGCGACAAGAGTGATGTGTCACACAAGATCTACCGTTCCACAATCGTCCCGCAAAGAAGCCGCCGAATCGTATTAGTACGAAGAAAGTTCGAGTTAAACCACCGACATTCGATGGAAAATCACAGTGGTCCACCTACTTTGAGGTCACCGCAGATACAAATAAGGGGACACTGGAAGAGACGGCAACTTTCCTGATAGTTGCTTTACGTGGAGATGCGTTGGATGTTTTGCGTATGATTCAAGAACACCAGCAAAGGGATTTCGAGCAAATTGCATCACGGTCGCAAATATGAAAGAAATAGTGAAAATATTAGAGCAGTTGGAGTAGCAACGGACAAAATGACGAAGGCTGCGATGCTGAGGCTGTGGTAAACACGGACACATTAGAATAAATTGCCCCGACAGTGCCGCGACCAATAATCAGGAAAACTAGAAAGGGTTTATGGAAAGGCGAGCATCGACTTATCTAAGTTATGCTCCAGAGACTGCAGGTCAGGTTGCTTAAGCATCAACCAAATAGTTCATACATATGTAGATGGCACTGTATTTAGGAAAACGTGTAGGATGCTGTTAGATACGGGTGTTAACGAAGACCATCGTAAGACCTGACCTAGTATGGGAGAAAAGGCCACAATCATCAAAGATGAGACTGAAGATTGCAGCTCTTGTGCTGGGAGAGCTGACGGTCGATATTGGTATTTGTTTCAAGAAGGATACGCATCAAGTATTGGTAGCAGACATCGTGGATGAGGTGATTTTGGGAATGGACTTGTGAAAATTGGAGTTTACGATAAACCGAAAGAATGGGGTACTTCGAGTAAAACATGGAGAAATCCCTACCCACAGAGCAGGAGGCGAGCTGCTACGCGTAATGCTTGTGGATGATGTCATCATATATTACGCCAAGATTGTTTTCTACCACGATAGTCAGAAATACCTTGAGAGTAATGGGGAAATGGGACTCCGATACCTATCGCATACCCCATTACTCCAAACGTATGTCTGATGTCTTGAAAGAAAACCATCTCGACGTCCCGATTACATTGCAGCTGATGTGCACGGGGTAGGTAGGAAATGCAATAATGTGTTATTCCCGTGTGCTCTTGTTGTGAAGTTTTGTTGATATTATAAACCATACTTTGATTATTAAAACATATGACTCAGCAGTCAGCATATAAATGTAAATTGATACGACAGTTAGAATTTTAAACCTTATGAAACGTATGAGAGTGTACTGAAACTGAGGCATAGTAAACTTTTAATAAATTTGATAAGGGAGATAAATATTTAGGGATTTTAAAAGTAAGCATTAAGTAATTTCTTGCAAACCCCCTCAATAAGAGGCTTCTACGTTCATCCCATGTAACCCCCCGGTAAGCCCTTATAATTCTCTGGTGTTCTTTTGGCCTTATGTAGTATATGTTTAATACAGAGTGAGCAACAAAGATTGAAGCGTGCCGCTTCAGCTAAATTGGCAATGTGCCGCTCATAGCATATGCTGATTTGATACAAGATACGAAANTCTCAAACTCGAACATAGGGATTTAACATGGAGTTGAACGTTTTTGCGGATTTCTGCTCGCCAACTTATTCTACAGAAAAGGTAATGGTATCATTGGAAAGAGAAAATTATTGCGCATCCACTGATACTAACAACAAGACTAAAAATTGAAATTGTAATGAAAAATTTTAAATCGTTTTGATTAAAAATTCGACAGTATTTTCCAAAACATAGTAGGCTTGAAACAGTTTGTTTATCAATAAAAATTTGACGTTTACGCTTTTGTGAAACTGAATTTACGGAAAGATGAATAATTATACCAACGAAGAAAGAGTTTTTATGGTAAAAACCTTTTATAGCGGTGTTAGTTTGCGAAGAGTTCGAGATTTGTTTGCCGTTGCGTTTAATACGAGACCGATACCATCAGCAAGTACCATACAAAAATATGTAGAAAAATTTGAAAATCAGGCAAATATTTCAGTAGAATCAGAAAGTAGGGGTGGTGAGCATTACAAATTTTATTTTAAAACATGTTCTAAAATGACATCATATCATAGGATATCGACAAGGGGATGACCGCACAGAAGAGCAAGTTTTGGCGATGATAAATGCAGACCCAACGTACAGTTTGAGGCAAATTTCCCATGAAACTGGTTTATGTAAGTCGCGGGTATGGATGATATTAAAGAAATACAAATATCACCCTTATAAACCACAATGTCATCAAGAGATTTTTTATGTTGACGAAGAAAGTAGGAGTGCATTTTGTTATGAGATACAAGAGCGCGCTAACAACGATCGCCGCTTTCTATCGTCGATATGCTTCACAGACGAGTGTACCTTTACCCTCAATAATGAACCCAATGTTCAAAACACACGTCATTGGGCTCAGGAAAACCCTAGGCTTAATATTTCAACCAGAACTCAGTATCCTCAAAAAATTAATATCTGGGCTGGGATTTTTAATCATAATATTATCGGCCCATTTGAAATTGAAGGAAACTTAAATTCAGAAACCTATTTAGATCTTTTGGTAACAAAGGTAGGACCCGCATTGGAAGACGTTGCAAGAGAAAATCAGGAGATCTGGTTCCAACAAGACGGCTGTCCTGCGCATTTTGGTTTAAACGTTAGACATTTTTTAAATAATTCATTTCCAAATCATTGGATTGGTAGAAGTGGTACCATAAATTGGCCAGCCAGATCTCCAGATTTGGCACCTTGCGACTTCTTCTTGTGGGGACACCTTAAAAGTAAAATTTATAAAAGACGCCACCCAGATATTAATTCTTTGAGAGAAGCTATAGTTACTGAATGCGCGTTAATTACTAACAGGGAGTTAGCGAATGTGCGAAATAGTTTTTACAACCGACTGGGATATTGCTTAGCTCAAAACGGGGGGTTATTTGAATATTTACTTTAATTTGTTTTTCCTTACTAGTATTTTTGTGTATTTTTAATAAAAATCGTTCGAAGCCTTTATTGCTAACATACTATATTGGTGTATTATAGAAATAATTGCCAAAAGACTACGAATTGAATACACATATTAATTCCCTATGTTCGACTTTGAGAGTGGACACCCGGTATATTGATTTTATATAGGTGTAGGTACTAGCTTTGATTTGTGAAATATTACAATTGCTGTTTTATCTTTATTTATAATTTGTGACAATGGCATTTCAAGCTGATGCTATAAGTTTGTGGGGTGATGAGAGAAGGATTGTTAAAGTAAAAGGGAAAGGAATTCCAAACGTAAAAGCAGGCGGCTGGAAAAAAGATTCTTCCAAAGGATAGAAGTGCGCATAACGTCATACACAGAAGGGTTAAAGTGACAAAATTAAAACGTTGTAGAGCAAGAGATAATCAGATTAGCTTTACAGTCCGGGTAAATATCAAGGGCTTAATTACGAGTATAGAGTGACGGAGGTTTCAAAGAGCAAATTAGATAATTGTTCATTTCTACTAATTGCTTTATTTTAGGAAACTTCAGCCATGCACGTCCGTCTCGTTTATAACATTAGGCACACAATTTCTAACGCTTCTGAAATAGAAATTATCCGTTATTGGAAGGTTCACATTCAGATGGTAGTTTTCTGCGATTTGCTTAAATTTTTGCAACAAAAATTTAGCACAACTGGGGTAGTAAATAACTGCTCGCGAAATTAACTCGTCTCCTTGGCGACCCTTTTGTTTTAACCATTACATTTTCGCCAATACGCGGGTAACCATCTTTACCACACTCATAGAGTACGTACTTACCTTTTAAAGTGTAACCTCGTCTGCCGCATAAAATCCCCGCACACACAGTGTAACTAATGCTTATCTCCAATTGCACACCTTTTATTGATAAATACACACGTTGTTATCGTCGTTTATTTCCAGACGTAATTTTGTTTCCGTTCTCTATAAAGCGGTACATGTGTTTATTTCCTTATGTTTACCAAAATATAAGTAATCCCAAACTTTGGAACCCAAAGACATATGCAATTGCTCAATTCAATTGTTACAAAAACATACGGTGACACATTTTCTCTTCCTGAGAGCTAACTTGCAGAAGTAAACTGATAGTATTTTCTAAAGTTGTGAATAGAGAACAACAGTTGTAGGCACCACCCGATACTGATCATTACATCCAACATCCACCACTGTGTGCACCTTTGTAGTTGAAATAGTACTCTAACGGAAAGATCCCTACGCAGTATGTAAAGTATTTTCGAATCCTGTGGCAATAATCAACCTCTTCGGTACCTATTTGAAGAAGTGCCTATTTCAGACTCAAAAATCAGATATTCCAGAAACAGAGCAGCATCAGGAAGAAATATCAAAAAACGGACCTCGATTGTTCTAAAAAACCCTAAAATGAAGAACAAGAAATCTGAAGAGGATGCTCTTTTACCCAAACCGTTGAGCGAGATAATGAAACTGGGTTAATGGGTCATTTACGTTAACTTTTCTTTTCTTCACTTAATTAAGAAATTAGTGGGTAGTTCTTCTTCAAAGGTTTATACCAATATTACCTTTACTTTGGATTTTAAAGGTCGTTAATGACTATTAGCATCTATTAGCTTCACTAATCTATTGATGCATGATCAATTCTTCAAGGATTGTAACATGTTCATTAACGCGGTCGATCCTGGATTGGAATACAAGTATTTTGACTCATCAAGCCATTGTCATTTTAATGCCCGGGTGAACCGGACCGGGTTCCAGGTGTCTTTTCATTGTCATAATAATTTTACATTTCGGGATTTTTTTTGTAAAGCTGTGGAGTACTCATGCCCTGCTACACGTTACCATCCCTGAGCTAGTTGACCGTTTATGCGGTGGGTTTGAGAAAAAGGCAGTGCCATTTTAACACGCCCGACAATCTTTTATGGTTTTCGACATCCTCATTGATAGACAGATTTATCTTGAACGCTTGTGTACCTAATATGATTACATACAATACACACTTTGATTACATAAAAGTCAATTCTAGATATAAATAATAACATGCCTCAGGGTTTCAATTCCCGAAACACAAAACCTAATACCTCTTCCTTAACAAAGTCATGGCCTATACTAAATTTGAGCGTTATATATCCAAGAGTTTTTTAGTTTAGTGCGAATGACCGAATGGACAGACGGGATGAGGGTCGGCCGGGAGTTCACACTCCCGCTAATTTATAATGAGCACTAGAAAGCGTAAAATCCATAAAACATTAAATATTCTGAAACACTCTCAGCAAGATCTTGTTGTTATACAGTCAAAATGATAAATTATTATTAGGTACACACGTAAAAGCAGGAAACTAAATTTTCGTAGAAGGAAAAATGATCCCCTACAGATCGCGGAACGCAAACATGTTTTTTTATAAGTAATCCAAAGCGAAATTGGAAATAGAAAATGAAATCAATCCTTTTTACAAATGTTTCCGTTTCCATTTCCTTTTTAAATATTGACGAAGTGAAAATTGAATATAAAATCCGTGCAACACACCAAAAGCGAAAGGCAGCGTAAAAGGCCAACTTCCTTTGCTAATGTAACATGATTTGTACTTATAGGAACCGTCATTAAGACTTTTGCCGTTGCTCTTATTGCCTTGGTAAAAGCCATTTACAACGAATTAGAGTTTGGATTGGCATAATCTGTCATAGTTAGTAATCGTAAATTCTTTCAATTCAGAGGCAATTCCCGGAAAAGTTTACATTGCAATATTTTGAGACGTAATTCTCGCAAGTAGATTTTATTTTGCTTTTAGAAACTGCAAATCATCTTTACGTTTCAAGCTTTAAGCCGTTTGAATCTGCTTATTCTATAGGTGACGGGATTACTGCTACGGATGGATAGGATTCTAATTTTCTATTTCTATGTATTTCAGATAGTTCAATAACGGTTACGATTACCTACATCTAATACTTATATAAAGTACTACGTTCGTCGTGACTGGCTTTGATGCGTTGGTGAACAGAGAATGCTTAGCAGACACTATGTTGCGGTTGAAAGACATGAAATGGAGGAGCCACTTCTCATGTTATATAGGGGTCCTCTTAATTATAGCTTATTCATGTAGGTACTCACAGCGTTTGTAAACCTCAAAGTTTCTAGCTTCATGGTTCAATTGTTCCTATATAATTATATAACAATACACAACTCAAATAGTATTTCGAGAGGTATTTGCCAACGTGCACCTTGTTTACGTTTTTAGCATTGGAAATGCTTATGTTTTGTATGGGTATGAATTTACCAGGTTTGCCGAGTAGAAAAAAAGACAGTGGAGCAAAAGTCGCGGATACTGTCGATACGGTACTTACTTAACAGTGTGCAGGAATTTGTTAATTCGAATTGAAAATTCTCGCACATCGCCCGTGATAATATTACGAGCATGTTACGCCGCTGATTATTCAGAAAGTTTACGTTATTATTCCGTGTGAATTGGGATATTTATGGCTTTATAGGTTTATAGGTTTATATGCACCCATTTATTAATGTATTTTGTTGAAATTTTAACCACAGATACTTCTAGTAAAGGCAAACATGGCATATAGTAAAAATTAGATGTACGCATGCGCAGACTTCGCAATGGCAACTTTCTTATTTATGGAGATATTTCTTTAAAACTTTTACCAATGATGCTTTTAGTAAAAGCAAACGTAACGCATATTGTAAACATCAGATTAATGTGCTCATGCGCAGGATGCCCAATATCAACTGTCGTATTTATCGAGATATCTTTTTGAAATTTTAATCACAGATGCTTCTGTTAAAGGCAATAATAAATACAAAAACTTCACATACAATAATTGTCTTAATTCATAAATATCAAATAGGGGAGAGTAACCTAAGATGGGACAGTGTCTCAAGACGGGACACCTAAAATTTACCAGAACCTAAAACAAATTACGCCATCTGTTTGCACAGTTTCGATACTGTTAATATGTTGGTAATTCCGCCAACGCCGCAAACCTGTAATGCATTTGTAGTAGCGCTGGTAGCCGAAAGTTTAAACTCAGTTGTTTTCTTAAAATTTTCGTGATTCATAAGATTGTGAATAGCATACTAAGGGTAAGTAATTTGAATGTCCAACCGCCATATCTTGTAATAGTAGCTCCTCCAAAGATATTTTCAAGTAAACACTTTCCCATAATTGTTTGATAGAATTATAGGTTATGGCTTTTTTAACAATAGTGCAAGTTTCCTAAGATGGGACGTAGTAACTATTCCTAAGTTGGGACGTCCCGTCTTAGGAGACCCATTGAATGTCATACAACATCTTGCTTTATTTGGTATTACAGATGCCTAAAACACATGGTTATTACAAAAGGAAAACCGATCGGGGAATGTGGGCTACAGGAGATATGACACTTGCTATAGAAAAAGTGCGCAACGGGGAACTATCCGTACGACAGGCCGCGGAACGATACAACGTACCAAAAAGTCCTTTACAAAGAAGGATTGCTAATAAAAACAAAATTGTAACAGGAAGCGAGAAGTATCTTGGAAGATTTAGGCAGGTTTTCTCTGTCGAACAAGAAAAGGAAATTATCGAATACATCTTTGAAATGGAAAAGCGCTTCTTTGGAATAACGTATTCGGAACTCCGTCAAATAGCATTTGATTTTGCCGCTGCCAATAACATTCCTAATAATTTTAATAAAGAAACCAGGATGGCTTCTAAAAAATGGATTTATAATTTTTTAAATAGGCACAAAAACATTGCCCTAAGAAGACCAGAAGCGACATCCTATGCCAGAGCAACTGGATTCAATCAGCGAGCAGTCCAAAGTTTTTTTGAGAATCTGAACAAACTCTATGAAAAACATAAGCTCACCCCAGACCGTATATGGAACGTTGACGAAAGCGGCGTTACTACCGTTCAAAAGTTGCCAAAAATTCTAGCCCAAAAAGGCAAGAAGCAGGTGGGTGGACTGACAAGTGCGGAGAAGGGAGTAAATGTTACAATAGTGGCTTCCATGAGTACTACTGGGAGTTTTTTGGCACCAGCTTTTATTTTCCCCCGGAAAAAAATAAAACCGGAGTTGATGGACAGTGCACCCAACGGAAGCCCAGCTTTTCCCCAAGACAAAGGTTGGATGGATCGCGAGATATTTTTGAAGAATTTTTGTCGAGCAAACAAAACCTTCAAAAAAACGGCCAATTCTGATTATTTTAGACGGACACTGTTCCCACACTAAAAGCATAGGCGTTATCGACTTTTGCCGTGACAATGGCGTCATTTTATTATCTTTACCGCCCCATTGCACCCACAAGATGCAACCATTAGACGTGGCGTATTTTAAGCCGTTCATGTCTTATTACGCTGCTTACATTACACGGTGGCTAAAAAATCACCCGGGTCGTGTTTTTGGGTTGTATCAGATCGCCGGAGCAGTTTCGCAAGCATTTGGAAAAGCATCTACGGTACAGACAGCCGTAAATGGATTAAAAAAAACAGGTATTTGGCCTTTCGATAATGAAATTTTTCAAGAATGGGAATTTGCTGCATCCAAAACAACAGAGATCCAAGAACACTATGAAACGGTAAACTCGGCTGAAGAAAACCGCGCAGTAACACCCACCAACTCAATTGCAAACGTTACACCTCTTAATTCCAAACCAAAAAATATTGTGATTTCGTCATTAAATCAAGAAGAGAGTGATCCTGAAGAACAAATTCCGCTGTCAGCTTTAGTAGCTAAACGAAAAGCAGCAACAAGTTCTAATACCTCCAATAAGGTGAAGCTAATTGACATTAGTCCCCTATCAACAGCGAAGGAAAAACAAAAAAAGGCTTCTAGGAAATCTATGAAGTCTACCATTTTGACGGAGTCACCATATAAAAACGAATTAGAATCTTTGCAAACCACTAAGACAATAAATGCCAAAACAGTAAAAAAAATCATTGGTTAAGGGAAAGAATTGTCACAGTTTCCAAAATACAAAGTTGGGCCAGAACAAAAACACTAAAAAGGATAATGCTACCGAGAATGCTACTGTAGATGATACAAGTTGCATCGTATGTGAAAAGCCATACAACGAAAGTGAGGAAGATTGGTACCACTGCCACAATTGCTTGGAATGGGCTCACGAGTCCTGTGGGATCATGGATGACTATTTTTTTACATGCGCTAACTGCGAAAATTGATGTCCCGTCTTAGGAAATCCTTGGTCCCATCTTAGGAAACTGGTGTCCTAAGTTGGGACAAATTCACTTTTTTTTAAAATGTAAGAATTCACATCGTCTGTTTGTAAATATTTTATTTTCTTATTACTATACGCTTTTGATTGAATAAACATTTATGTTTACTGTGGAATTTCCTTATGTCGCAATTAGTTTGTCAATTACCAATTTTTTAAAAAAAGTGTCCCATCTTAGGTTACTCTCCTGTCACCTTCGGCTTCAAAATAATATATCCTTCATCCTCAAACTCATATCGCCCCTAGGCTATATTTAGAATAGGATTGTAACTGAACATAAATAGATCACCTTCATCATTGAATAAAAATACTTTGTTCGAGTTGCTCTCGGCCGCTGCTGATGACATCTCGTCTATTATCGACAAAGGTCCATTGCAACAAACACCTTAGGTATATTAATCTAAACCACGCCCACTCTCAAGTCGCAAACCATTCCTAGATAGCCTCTTTGTTTCAGGATACTCTACTATCGCCAATAAGCTATATTTAGCATCGAAGAATTGCAACACATTTACCTTTGATCACGAAACAAATACACCCTCGACAATTTTGTTTGACCTGTGAGAGAGACACCCTTCTGACCTTGAACACGAATGCGCATTTGGGATCGAACGCATTCGTTTGATCTTGAGCCGAGAGAGACAGACAGGTACAGACAAAACCCCCATGACTTTGACCTCCAATGCTTAGCACATATAGGAATTTCAATGTAAAGTGATCCAGGATAGGCCTTGTATTACTACTACACTTGTTACTCCCATTTAAAATTTAAGGTTACTACCAAATTAAACACTAATTTAAACTTGGTTAATTGATTAATGAAAGTAAATAAATGATCACTTGACCCAATTTGCGTTATTTTCGCACCAAGCGCTGCCTGTAGGTTAACTGGGATCATGTGTTGACTTTGTGCATACGACTGCATTCCCTGAATTGATATTAGCTGAACAGGTGTCAAGGAAGAGATAATTATACGTGAATGTTGACTTAAAAATTAGAGCTCGGGACTTTGAAACTCAAGCTAAAAATTAAAACCGTGTAAAAAATCACGTGTAACTTCTTGTCGAACACAAAAAATTAAACAACTAAATCCAATTTAAAGCCTCCAAAATGAGAGAATAGTGTACCTCGATCCAAACGAATTCGAAAATCATACAAACTGTCGGTTAAATCGCCAGAAACAGAATATTATTATACTTAGAAATTTACAATTAAACCTACATGGAATTTATTAATTACACTCATCTTAGAATTAGCCGTTGATCAACGTGCTCGCAAAGAAGAATGATCAATTGAAAAAAGCAAGGAAACATGCGCATCCAACGGTCAAAATGAGAGGATCATTTGGCGCTCCACGAATCCATTTTGAACTGACAAAACACAGTGAAACCCAAACAAAAATTACAGTGATACTCAACCAATAATAATTTATAAATAAAACCGTTACCAATTACAAAGAAAGAGACTTGTTATGGACGTATTACTCCTTTTATTATGTAAAATATAAGGCAGTACATTGTTTTTCACTACATTTTTATGTTAAAATCTAGCTTCTGTCCGCGACTTCAGTCTCTGTTTTTGCCCGTTTCCATGGAAATTTTGGGATGTACTTTCTCTCAACACCTTCAAAGAAACCTAAGTTCTAAGTGTCAAGTCTATCTTCAGGACGTAAAATTCCGCTCCCCTTCTCGTGGGATGTCGGTAAGTGTTTTACTAATCAGAAACCTTCGCAAGCCTACTTCCAAATTTTTATCACTTTCATTGCAATCAGATAAAATGGTTTAGGAGGATATATACAGACCAACATTCATTTTTTCTTCTGGTTCAGAAAAAGCCCTAAATCGCACAATCTGACTGGCCATTTGATGGATTAAACGATTTTTAAGAAAATTCTTAATCTTCTGCAAGCTGCGTCCAAATCAATGTTGAATTTTTGGTCAAATTTAAAGAGCAAAATATGAGTATATCATCATACATAATTAACAAGTATGACCGACCAATGTTACGTTTGTCAAGATCCATCGAAAAAAAGATGCAAACATAGAAAATCCCAACTAGGCCTTCCTCCAAACATGTCTAGAGACAAATACCGAAATTTCTTAATTTTAAAACGTACAGTCAACACGTAGAATTTCAGCATTACAGGAACCGACCAACCGAGTTAATCTATCAAGAAATTGATAGACATAAACGTCATTCAAGTTACTTTAGGAAAGACGCTGAGAATACTATCAAAACCCTGAAACAAATCACAAACCATCAGTTTTATTGATTATGTAAGGATATCGTCTCAATGGAATAAATTTTAAACTCAATTTAATCAGTCTAAAACATCAAATGAAAATTTGACGTCTTATCAATAACCCTGACCACATAGCGACCCTTTCTCCTGATGAAGATATCTACAATTTGTCGTGTGTTACCCGATCAAGAAGAAATTGAATTTCAACCACTTTTCTAGGCGCTATGTAGAGAACTACCTAAACACTCAACACCCACCTATCAAATTTACTTTTGATATCGGTACAAACAATCATTTACCCTTTTTAGACATCATACGTTTTCACCTCGCGACTTCTGTGTTTAGAAAACCCATCCTTCACCGGACTGTGATTTATAAACATCCTTTTACACTTTGCTCAAAATACTTCTCTTTACATACTCAACCTTAGAGATTAACAAACAATTTCCGCATCGTGTCTCTCAAGGAACCATAGAGAACAATGGAAAGTATTCGTTCACCTTTCCGGTTAAGGACTCCCAAGTGACATAAGTAACTGTAATGATATTGATAAGTAGGTACCCAACGTCATTTCATTGTTCGACGGTGTGAACACCTGGGAATCACCCTAAGACTCCAGAAAAATTCCGTCACTGTACCAAAATTTGATTATAATTTTATGTAATAAAACCGGTTTATACCGGGTGAATATTCCAAAACCGAACATAGGGAATTAATATGGGAAAAAAGGTTTTTTACAGATCGTTTATAAGAAAAAGTAGGACTTACTATTTCAAATAACGATTTAAGATATATGTACCATTTTATACTTCTCGTTCATCATCCAAATACCACTATTCGAAATCTAATAGAAATATATTGGGAGCTTCTCCTATTCATGCGATGTGTGTAAAATTCAAGAGAATCGAATATGTGTGACATTCATTTCTGAATTTTAGATATGTGTTGTCTTATATACACGAATCAATTACTTTGATTGTTCTTTAGTTATTTAAAATTATATACCTACTTTTACATTTCTGTTTTCTATAGCTGCAAATTTTCTGCTCTCATATAATAGCCGAATGTAAAAATTGTTATACAATAAATAGAGAACTCAAGTGACGACTTTTAATACAATTTTTTTCTTCCTGAAATCGATTTCGGCAAGCTGCCATCATCGCGTAGAGACGTGTCTATAGTAGAAAATATAGGAATATATACGAATGACTGAAAGTCGAAATGTCGGGTGAATCTTAACGAATGAGGTACAAAAACATGTGTGAGCATAAGAGGAAACCAAATGAGTAAAAACAAGTTTCGGTCGACTCGTGACAACAAGGATTTTGAAGGGATAATAAGGTGACATACACATACTTATACAAAAATACTTTAGTCCTTTTAGTACTTCATTAACAAAATTGTATATGCTAACTGCAAACACTTTTCTTAGTATTCGCAATGAACGTTGCACATAAATCTTCCAGATTTATTTCCGATGACATATTCCAAAAAGCTAAGTTGGCATTATTTACGGAATCCAGAACAGGGTAGATATAATCTTATTAGTCAAAGAAACATTATAGGTAGTAAATATAACAATAAAAAATTATAAATTGAAAACACAATAAAACATGAATAATAGCGCATCTTAAAATATGTGAAGATCATTCCAAACATAAAAGATAATGGCACTGGCACAGAAACAAGTTTTGAATCATGTTTAGGGTGGATGTTTTTATTTATAATTTATTTCGCACAACCGCGAAATTTCGAATTTACCGATGCGCATCTCATCATCTTTTAGTGGTGGGACTATCCCTAATGGTATTTAGAGATTTTGCGAATTATGTACTTTCAGAGAATGAACTATCCCTCTTAGCTAAAATTCTATAGAAAATCCGACACTTTTCTGACTTTACTTTGTAAACATAACATTTCCAGCTTGTTTGCCGTGAGTTGCCTATCCAAAATCCAACAATCAGACTAATTTTTCTAACAATTAAGGACTAATTGCAGTAAACTTGAATATTTGCAAATTATATGATTAAAATTAAATTTTTTTAAATTTCAATATTATTTATTGCCATGCGCTGAGTAGATTATTTTATTTATTTCGTTTATTTTTGGTCTTTTTTTTTAAGTGGGCGGGGTTTTAGCCAAGGCTGCTCTACCAACCCAGCCTACTATACATTTACAAATATCCTTGCCCGAACACGAATGCGAACCAGGGACCCTTCGCACCGCAGTCCAGCTTCTACGCCACTGCGCCACACATGTTGGTTTAGAATATTTTTTCTATGATGTTTTATGGTTGTTTAGAATCGCTTTTTTTATAAACATAAACGTTATCAAAACAAAATTAGTTTTTGTAATTTCAGCGCCACCTGTTATTACGGCAAAAAATGTTTCAAATAAATTCTTCATACTTTTTTGAGTAGAATGGAGATTGCAATAAAAAATTTAGTTTTCATTGTAAATTACAAAGTTTCCCCTCTTCCTACCCCCAGAAGTAGGGATTTGGGGATCACATTTTCGGTTCATTCGATAGAGAACTGAGAACAGCAATATTAATAAGATCCCTGGGCTATTTGTTAACAATTTTCGAGCCCCTCAGTTATGAAACGAGTGGACGGGTGGTCTGGACCATATCACATATCTCGGGCCAAGTCGATTATCGACATATCTTTATTATGTTTTTTTTTGTAATGGAGCATTCGCCGAAATACGGTTAACGATATGAATATCTCACCCCTTAAACAAAGTTAACCAGTCACCATCTTCACCCGCTGACTGGAAAAAAACATTAAAGTCCAATGAACTTGATTGCACTTCACCAGATTTACGCCTTCCCTCTTGGTTAGATCTAGGGCCCTAAGAAGCTTTACTTTTAATATTGAAGTAAACTGATGGATGTGTATTTTATAAATTAATTTTCTTTGATTATGTAGGTACACCGTTTTAACATGATTTCCCCGCTTGCATTTTATATCATTATTTTGTTTACATCAACTACAAAAGCACCATGCCTTGTCTGGTTAGTGATCACACACCATACATATACAGGGTGAGTTTTTTTCAGTTTAAGCATTAGGATCTCGGAAACCATAAGACATAGAGATTCGGTTAAATAAGGAAAGAGTTGTCGTTTTACGAGCTTGTTTTTGTTTTTTGAAAAAAACCCAGTTTACTAGATAGCGAAAAACAGATTTAGTGATTTTTCATTTAACTGTTGTAGAATAGTTATTATGAGAAATACCACAAAAAGACACGAATACAAATTTTAGACATTTTAATGCTTAACATTATGAACATACTAATTTCCTTCTATATTTTACAATTTTTGAGTTGTAATACAAACTTTAAATTTTTTTAAATGAAGTCATAGCTTTGACATTTTTATAAAGGACAAACTTTCATTCTTCTTTCATAATTTTCGGACTGTGACATTTTTAAAAAGTGCGTTTTGTCTGTTTACAATGATATAAGGTTCATTGTAAGTACTTACTTTGACAAATAAACATGATACAGAACTGTTTGTATTATTACGAGTACTAAAAATAGTTTGCCATGGGAAATATTTTTGTTCTCTTAATTACTCAGTCTAGTATAATATTGTACTTACAACTTCAGGGCCACACATAGAACAACAACGAAAAGAATTTACGACATATTACGTTTAAATTTCTGCTTTGAGGTAATTACATGTAAACAAATAATTTATCTCGGCAAATGTTCAAAGCAGGGCTCAAAGTGTCCATGATTAATATTTACACACAAGCGGAATCATTTCCCGATAGAATTTACACCTTTCCGTCTACCATCTAAATTGCGAAAGGCATTTACCACACCATCACGTAGTCTTTTGTTGCATAAGTTCGCTGATAAATTAAACCCGAGATTAAACCCTTTTAGAACACCGAAAAGGAAAAATCTAAAATTGAAAGATCTGGGTGATCTTGGTGACCAAAGGGCCAACCCGTTCCTACCTATCCATGAATTTTGAAATAGTTTACTTGCTCTTGTACTTAATTGCAGTTGGTTGTGCGGCGGGGCACCGTTGTGTTGAAACTAGCGTAAATTTTCGCCTTTAATTAAACAATTCTTACTTTTTACCATTAGGTGAGAAATATGATTTCTTATATTTTAGTAGATTTATGATGCAGTCATGCAGTCTTCATTAATCCGCACGTTGTAGTAAGATAATAATACTACGAGTAATAATATTTATATTTGCTAACCATCAACGAAACCATTCTGAGCTTAGTGAACTAATGATGACTAATGATCACGCAAGTATACGCAGTATGTCCCAAATCGCGTGGGATTGTATGGGTAACTACTGTCTTATTATTAAAGATAGAGAATTGGTTAAATGAACAATGTTTTGCAGTTTTAGATACTATTTAAAATTTGCTTGTGAAAGTTCAAATTGTCGAATAGGTTGGACGTAACTTCAAAAAAACTAAAATCGGTCATTTCCTTGAATGTCTTATATCATCGAAAGTATACCAGATACGAAAGTCTTTGATATGCTTAATTTAGAATTGACGTAAAAAAATTTCAAGATGGCTACTTTTGAGGAACATTTACCAACTTTCTTAAGTTAAATAGGCGCCTTATTGGATTTTTAGATTACTAATAGATTTTTTAATACTCTTTTCAGCGAGTTATCATACATAGCATAAGATTGAAAATAAGATACTAATTATTCAGCTTAAGCTCAATTGAGACGTTGCATTTTTTGAACGAACCCATTTATACTATAAATATTAGGGTAAAAATATGAAGGGTGTTCGTAGATAAAGCATAGGGGTATAGATATAACTCTCGCCACGATCCTATCCCGGAAGTCGCTCACATGTTTAGAAAAACACAGATTGTAAACCGGGATCAGGTCTTCTGTGACCGGCAATCTTTCCTGGCGAGAGGTTTAGTTAACAAGCTAAATGAAAATGTAGGTTAAAGTTTACTGGGATGAGTAGTTTCAAATAGGAGTACTTGCTTTTACTACGAATAGAATTTCCGCGAGTCCCGAAGTGTATAATACAAAATCTGTAGCGTGATGGAAGAACAACGCACGGATACGGAAGCTTTCGTTAGTATCCGGTAGGAAACTAGGAGGATATGAAATCAAACTTCAAGGATATAAATTTGAAGCTGGGCTTTTTCAATAAAGTTAAATTGTATTGAACCGGAATGCTGTTTGAATGAAGTCCGTAATTACTGAACATTAGCTTGCCTTTACTTTATTTCAAATTCTATATTCAATGATAGTACCTACTACCTATATAGACCAGCGCATTGAAAAGCTAATATCAGCGACATTGCATTACCTATACTAAAAAAATTGAAAAATGCGTCAAAATCACAGACACCCCTTCCTTGAGACCAGACGGAGAAGGCGAGGACAAGTACAAATGTCGCATAGTTTATCTTTAATTCCACGTTTACATTTTTCAATTTTCATGTACCTACATCAATAAATAATTCACGATCACACAGACGCATTGTTCCCGCTTGCTGAAAACAATGTAATTTTCTTGTTACTTTATATTAGAATTAGAGTGGGCGGTATAGTCCCTAACCCTTCACAAAACCAATTTACCAACTTCACTTCTACCTGCCTAAATTGGGGTCGAAGCTCGAAGGTATCTCAACTAGCCGAATGCAGTCAGTGTAGGTTCGCTGTTGATGGGAATTGTTTGATCTAGAATATCTATAGACAGAAATGAATACATAAATGAAACACGTCTTACAGAATTATGTTTACATACATAATATGCACGATGGACATTTAAAGGGATCACAAAATCAATAACTTTCCTAATATTTACATAGTCTTTAATATTAAAAAGCACACAGCGTAAGATTGCTTCCATCTCGGAGCAGATAAATGTGAAGTAGTGATTTGTATTGAAATATAGCTTTCATTTTTCCCTTGTACCTACTAGGCACTAGAGAATGAGGAGATATAAACAGAAGCCTCTGGGATTCGAACATAGTTACTGAATATACAGTGTGTCCCAGATCGCGTGGGATTGCATGGGTAACTTTGTTATTATTAAAGATAGAGAATTGGTTAAATGGGCAATGTTTTGCAGTTTTAGATGCTTATTTAAAATTTCCTTATGGAAAATCAAAATGTCGCATAGGTTCGACGTAAATTCAAAAAAACTAAAATTGGTCAGTTCCGAGCATGTCTTATATCATCGAAAGTATAAGAGATATAAAAAAAAGTTTTATATAAAAGTGACTGTCTTTGATACGCTTAATTTAGAATTGATGTCAAAAAAATTCAAGATGGCTACTTTGAGGAACATTTACCAACTTCCTAAACTTAAATAGGCGCTATATGGGATTTTTAGATTACTTGATAGATTTTTTAATTCTCTTTTCAACGAGCCATCATAACATAAGATTGAAAATAAGATACCAGTTATATCAACGGTTTTTATATTTTAATCAAGTAGGCTGTGATGAATTAAAAAAAAACAAAACAAAATCTTATTATCCATACTTACATACCTACAAATGGTGGTATAACTACAAACTATCCCCTCGAAAAAATGTCATGCCATTATCCAGTTAAACACATTTCAAGACACTTTGCTTTATTTTACCATTGATGCATTGTCCCAGGTCACATTTTGTAGGTCAGTAGGTGGTTTATCCGCAAGAATATCGAAACTAACAGTTTTACCAGTCCGAGTATATGGATAGATGAATCTTATTTTTCTAACTGCGGAGTGTTCAAATCGACATAATGAACACTATACTCGTCACAGGAAAACCTACATATTGTAGTTTCACGCCGAAATCAAGTAATATTTTTTTAAATTAATGTATTTTATGGCATAATGGGAAGTCATGTAATTGGCCGGTAATCTTCGTTGGATCTGAAACTGCTCACCATTATTTGCAAATTCTCCAATAAACTTCCTTAAAGGATTTTTCTCGACAACGTATGTTTCGAAGAAAGGGTTGGTTTATGCTACCTACCAACAAGCTGTCTGCACTGGTCACAATTCACGAATTATGTACAGTACATTAAATTATAAAAGTAAGTACTTAATTAAAAAATAAAAGTAAAGTGGAAGTAGCTACCACTACAATAATAATAATAATCATCAATGGCAACACGTTGCCTAAACTAAACTGTCTTGAAGTGTGTTTCACTAGTAATGGCCAGTATTTTAAACATCTGGTGTAATTATTTTCATTGTTTTGTTGCCTCGAATAGATTTTGTTTTGTTTTTTTTTATTCGTCACAGACTACTTGACAGGGTCTTCCTGAAAAAAAATATTGTAACTTTTTTGTGTCTCACTGTAAAGTTTATAACCTGTAATTATACATCTCATATACAAAACTTTTTTTTCTAATTGCAACATGTCAGGAAACAACATATAATATCGTAAAACTTTCAAATTTTGTCATGCAACCGACGACATGCCGATATTGGCCGAGCGTCGCTTACGTCACTACGCAAGTTTCCGATCGGGAATTATATTAGTGCATGACACCATTGAATAATATTTTATTATTCAATGATGACACCGATAGGAGTTCGATTCAACTTATTATAGCAATCTGCCTTAAACTGAGTTCTGACTGGTTCGTAAAGGGGTTGAAGTGTTAATGGTCGCCGCCTTTTTCTCGAAAAGTGAGTTTTTCCATGCCACTCGTTTGAGTGGAGTCAAAGCCCAGAAGCAAATCTGTTATGGTTCATAGGAAGTGTAACATCAAGTTTTGTGTGTATAGTGCAAGGTATAGTGTAGGTACCTAATAAAGTATGCACCGGATTTCAACGAGAAAATTAGGGTGTTGGATATGTGGAAGTGAAAATAGAGAAAAATATGTGCACTGTAAGGGCACAGATAAGCCCAGAACAGAGTTCGAAGTAAATCATATTCTGAATTCCAATTACAATATTACATATCGATGGATTTTCGTCGATAACTGACTGAAAGTAAATCGACATTATGTACTTTAATTAATTAGAATCGTCTTCACAATACAAATGGGATGTCAAACTCGCGGTATCACGTCGAACTTTTTTCGTATATTTCCTGTTGGGACGTTTATTTACAATTTATTAGGTTCGCGATGACTTCTGCTATCACACCCAGGCACAAATGCAATAATTATTTGACGCTTTTTTCCGTCAAAACGACGTTTTCTTTCTCTGAATCGATTGTAACCAATGCTACGGCTGAGCGCCAACGTGCGTAGTGACGTCACAGCAACGTGGCGGTCATTCGAAACTTTTCAAACGCCGTTCATTTTAAAATCGTGTTTGCTAATTACAACGATTTTTCTTGACAAAAAAATGAGTACCACTAATTTTTTTAATGTGCTTGGAGTTCATTTTCAAGGTTTTTGAAAAAACGCGGAAAACCCAATTCTCTATCTTTAATAATAACAAAGTTACCCATGCAATCCCACGCGATCTGGGACACACTGTATATCAAAAATTGCAAAAACACATCATTTAGATAGACACGCGAAAGTTTAATGAAATGTTTACCTACCATCTTTCGCCATTACGCACATAAATTTTACGCACTTCACGTTTTAATTGTATAACATTTTATTACAGACTCAAATGAAGAGACCGTGGTGGTCGTTCTGTGGCAACCCCCTCCCTAATCTATTTATCACGGTACCGATACCAGCATATCTCCATTGTCGTCCACTAGACTCTCCAAAGTTTCGGTGATCAGCGATTTATGCAATAAATTCTTATATAGGTAATTATCCGGTTAAATTTCATTTTTTTGTGGAAATAAATCTTGGGCACCAATAAAAAAAATCTGACACGAAAATCTTGTTTGGACATAATACCCCGCACGCAAGCGATCGACAAATAAAATGAGAAATCTTAAAATTTCTTATCTTTCAGTTTTTATTCTCTAATAATCCAAATATTTAGGCACACAAAAACACTCTCTGCCAGCTTCAGAAAACTTTACTTCTTCTTTAATAAACTGAACTGAATGACATGAACTCCCTTGACAAGTAAAATGAATTTTTGCTTAACTTATTTGGCACACTTTAATTCGAAACTGACGAACTGCGTTTTCAACAAAACGAATAGGACTCATTGCCCGATATGTAGCGTAATAGTACATTATATATCAAGGTAGAGAAGTCCACTATTATTGCCTGAGCACCAAGATTACATCTCGAGGCGCTTGCGCCGAGGGGTGTAAGGTGCGAAGTAATAGACTTCTCTACCGTGGTATATATACTATTTTTTTCACTACTAGCACTTGAAATCCTCTAAATTAACATATTATATTGATAAGAGAGTTAACGGTTGGACAGAATTGTTTGTTTCTTAATTTAACATGTCAATCAAGTACGTGGAAGTACAAGTCAAACAGGCCGTATTTTGTTCTGTCATTGAGATTTTTCAAAGAGAAATTTCGTTCGAATTTTTTCAAAATGTGATAATTTTAGGTATGTAATTTCTCTGGAAATTGCGAATGGTGGCAATTATTCGTTTTAGAGAACTTGTCTAAACGTTCATTGAGCGAAATTTCGGGTTGTGTTTTCTAAAAGTGACAGCGTGAAAGTTCTCATTATTGACTACTAGTTAATAATAAAAAATTATTAACCACTTTGAACAAATGCCGAGAAAGCCTACTTTACAAGTGGAAAAAAGGTTAATAATCATGTCATCAGACGCTAGTAGTGAAAAAACAAATTTACACGCCCTTTTTACCGTGGCGAAAACTAACAGCTGCCGCCTCGTTGATTGACTGTATTTAAGGAATCTCCTTCACGATTTTCAAAAACATCGTCAATCACAATTAGATTTGATAACGCCGCCAAAAGTCGTCCCCACTTACGTGGAAATACGCTCAATTCTTCGAAACACCTTATATCTGAACAGCGGTAAGAACACTTGCGTTATTTACATTTCATCCGATAGAAACTTCTCATCGCAAACGACTAGATGTGTCTACATTTTTAAAGGAAATTGCACGTTTTACAATTAAATACACAAATATAAATAAACAATTTACAAAAGCGACAAAATTGAAAGAAGAAAATAACAAAAAGTTATATCTAACAAAATTAACTTTTGCGAGTAATTACCAAGGCAGTATATAAAAGGAAAAAATCTTAAACAATGTCTTTACTTCTAACACAAGAAGGTGGTTTTTAAGGATATGAAATTTAAAGTCGAAGCGCACAACGTTTATATCTCTGGAAAATTCCTGATAATATATCAATATTCACTACGTGTACTGCAGCACCTACAACATTGCTGAAATCTCCCGAAGCTTTAGAGGTGTCATTGTGTCGTAAAACGTCTTTTTTATGCTAAAGAAATGTGAGCAAAACACTGAAATTCCTCTCATACAAATTTATGGATTCCGTGAGCGTAAATCTACGAAGCAGTAGTTCTCGCATCCGGTTTCCGTTTTTAAAGCCATAGAATTTCGCTTTCCCGTACCTCCAATCTTTGCAATTAATTGCAATATTCTAAATGAAAACGTATTTAAAGGAGAAGATAACGAATTAATGTATAGCAAGCAAGAGGGTGGAACGCCACCTTTCATGCCAAATCGTTCGATATCGAATGATTTCAACGACAAACCAATTCTTGCTACATTTACATGCTTCACTTTACAACTTGGTAAAAAGGACTAAAGTGAGTAATGTTGCGGAAAGTCCGCTATTTGTTTCGACGTTGTTTAAAATGCCGAAAGCAATATATTTACAAAGCTTTACTTTCAAACAACCTTAAGCCTATCGCAATTTATCTTTCAGTGCGAAGGTTGTCCAAGACTCCAAGAGACTCTCCAGAATATAAATAAAGTACCTATGTAGGGAATATCCACCCCGTGTACTTTACGTAGATTTTTACACACACCCACACATTTTAGCCCTATTGTTACTAGCGTTAATCGAAGTATTTTGCACTTACAAAAATATTTATTGCTACCTACCCAATATCACATATAAGGTATAGGAATTTTTTTCGTCCTTATAAGTTTGTAGTCGATATTGCCACAGAAAATATACACTATCGCCATTCGCTCATCTGGTATAAACAAATGCCTAATCTATTTCTTGCATTTCATTTCAATAGAAATTTCCATATACAAAGAGCAAAAGCAGTAGGCAGATGGATGGATGATTAGAGATTCTTTCTATTTTCGTTTCAGGTTTTCCTCTTCTTCATCCTTTATCTATAATTTTTTGGTACGTGTTTAGCATTACGCTGTTCAGGGGCAGACTCGCTGTATATTGCACAGACCCTGTATGTCGAGGCACCTAACCAACAGTGGGCTGGAAAGTAGGGTGGTTTGTATAAATCTGTAGACGGATGAGAAAGTCACGAATTCTAATCCAAGAGTACTTTTGAGTTAATTAAGTATTGGGCACTTGCATTTGATCTACATTTGGCAAAGAAAAATTATTTGGGCGCCAGTTTGACATAAGATAATCGCGTGTTAAAATTAAACTTCACAATCAAAATATACTTTTGCCCGGAGATGAGAATGATCCGTCGCTTTCCTCGCTACGCGTTGAAATGACAGTGGCGACTCTCGAGTTCTGAAAGAGGGTGGGCACAAGTAAAATCTTACCTACTATTGTTTGTATATAAAATGTATTCTTCTATTTTTGAAGTTAGAAAAGACGTTAATGACTCTGTTGCCAAAATTCGAGACTTCTTTTCTAGCGATAGGTCTGCCAATGCGTTCAGTAGTGTGTCAAGCGTGTAGGAGCAGCCGTGATAATATACGTTGGACTAATCAAGAATTGTCGTTCGTTTTGGCGCCCGAGCAACAAAAAGCTTGAGAATTTGAAATTTAAAAATTTCTAATCTTAGGACCTTTACTATGTAAAGTTATAAAGGTCAAAAGGTCGTGAAAATAAAATCAGTTTTTTGCGAATATCTCGCGACCTATTGCTCGGAGGGCAATAGAGGTTATTACAAAAATTGTTCATCGTGCAATTGTCTCCAAAAAATGACTCTTGCATTTTTCTGTAGGATCAGAAGGCTACTAGAATGCATTCATATACGGTAAGTATTATATACCGTACACCAAGGCGGAAATTTGATTGCTTTTTATTCATGTTTTTATGTATATTAAAATTAAAGCCATGAAGATGTTTGAAAAAAGACCCGATTGAAACAATTCTGCAAGAAAATGCAGAAAATTGGGAGATAAAAAATAACATACTGCAGCCTGTAACAATTTCATTGCCACCGGCACCTGATGATCTACTAAAGACATTCTTTTGTAATTTGGTACAAAAGGTTATGGCGGCAAATGTGGATACAAAAAAAATTGGTTTAAGATGCTCTGAAGTTTGAGGATATCGACAATGAATGGATTAAAAAAATTACGTACAAAAGTTTATTGTTTTTGTATTTTTCAGTTTTAAATAGAAAATTCCTCACTATCAAATAAAAAAACCTTTTATTACATATCAGGGATTATGCCTACAGGGAAAAGCATGTAAAAAATACGCGATTTGCATTCTACCTCGGGGTGGCGCGGAAACGAGTGCATAATCATAAAGTAGTCGCATTCTGAGCGCTCTACCCCAAAAAATGGTTCATCTTACAGAAAAATGCAAGAGACATTTTTGACAGATAATTTCACGCTGAAAAATTTTTGTAATGACCGCTATTGTCCTCCGAGCAATAGGTCGCGAGAGAGAAAAAAGAGATTCGGCCATTTACCATTTCATTAAATGTCGACGTTTTAGATCATTTGAAGCAACTTTTAAAGAATAAACTTTTTTATCTCTATGTATGTACGTTTTCCGCAATTTTCCGCGATAACGAATATTTGTTCAAATTTGGATATGCATATGAAAATGAAAAAAAACTAGCCGGATTGAAAAAAAATTTTGGAGTGCTGCAACGGCATTGAACTTCTTTATCAAATAGAAACGCAACATTTTTATTAAATTATTCGAAAAAGTTTTTTTTGTGTGCAACCTACAAACATTATACTAGGTTTCATTACCAAAAAAAGGAATAGAAAAATGACAAATTTAAAAAATCATCGGAAAAACGGTTATTTTGATTTCGTAAAAAAATGGCAACTGTACATTAGGCATATAGGATGCAACGCTGTAAGACTTCTTTTTTAATATCTGGTTTGAGCTAGGAAGCTGTTCTGTCAAGAATTTTGCACCTGGTTTTATATACATGTAACTTTTTTAAAATTCCTATTATTCCTTTTATTTGCAACTAGTTGCGTTGAATCAGAGTTGTAAAGATTCTAATCTTTCAGATATTAAAAATAAAGTCCATCTCCCTCGGAGCCCTTACTTAAAAAATTATATTCCCATAAGCTATTGAATCACAATACAATTTTAGTAATGGAAATATAACATCATTACTTTCAATATTGTTCTTAAACTTCGCAAATTTGATTTTTTAGGTGAACCCATTTGGGTTTACCTTATGGAATGCCAAGGACCACACGTAATTTTTTTTACCCAAAATCGTCTTGAAACCTTCATTTTCATGTAAGGAAATTTTAGTTTCCATGACAGAGGCAGAGCAGACTAAGTTTCCTGCCGCTTGTCACTTTACCGGCCGCAGCGTCACTTTACCGGCCGCATTTGTGACATTGCTAAATGATTCCTGTCATCACTGACACATTGACATTAATCAAAAGTTCAATACAATCATTGAAATTTTATGTTAAAATACGATTTCGGGTAAAATTTAATACAAAACTCAGTAAAATGACATTACCTGACTCGGAAATTAAATTCAATCTTTCCTCGCCAGTAATGTGTCATTTTCCTGACTTTTATGTAAATAACTATTGCAGTGAAAATTTTTGAGACAATCTCCCTAATTGCTCAACTATTTACATACCTACAGTAAACTGCTCGAAATAAAACAAAGAGTAATGTTACCATCTTATCATACACTTCAATGTTTGAGAAACAAATTATATAAACAGCGACAATTAAGGTTAATATTAATAGGTATAATAAAATGGTTTATAGTATACGGTCAATATGATTAATAATAATTAGTGAATATAAATAATACGTACCTAAATAAACACTAAACACGTGTATTACTTGAACGTTGTGTTAAACAAACGGAGTGTAGTATTGTATACCATATTGTTTTCAATTTCGACCTGCATGTAGTCCCAACAAAAACCACTGAATCCACATAATATAATATGTAATAATTTTTATCGTAGTCACAATATTAACGTGTTCCGCTAAATCATATCAGAAATATTGTACACCTGCGTAAACAATAACCTAATTGCAATAAACTGCAAAATTTTTCATAAAATTAACCTTTGCAGAACTAGAAGGATGACTCTTCACTGCAAATTTCATCTTTTTATATGCATAGGTTGGTACAATCCTTTGGATCAAATTATCATACAGTATTTTTTTAGGATCTGCAAGTAAAGTACCGTTTATTAATGCTTCATTTACTATCAGTAAACAAAACTTTGCCATCATAACAAAATACACCGCTTTTCAATAAAACTGTAAATTGTTTCTAAACGTACGTGTTGAGAGTAAAACGTTGTTGACAACGCTTGTTGAGAGCATTGCGGCAGATCCGACACGATGTGCACAAAAGTACAGAATTTTTTACCCTTAGGGAACAGAAAGTTGCAACATTTTTTCCCATAACACACCGTTCTAATTAATTTCTTACATGTTGACTATAGAAAGTTTTATATAGAGGGAGACGACACTAATTAAGTTAAAGAATTTATTTATATAAGCTATATAGCTGTGTGGCTGTGGGTATTGTAATGTAATTTACACTGCGTTCGTGTCCTCACTTCTTTTTACACACATGTATACTCCTGGTTTGTTTGCAGGAGTGAATTGCCTAAATCGTAAATACGAAAAGGAAAGTAAGTTTATACGGAAAATAGTCACAATACGCAATAATCGAAGTAGAAAATTATTTCATTTGCTATCATTCTTTGAAAGCTTAATCCTGGCCATTCATCCAAAGTTTATTATCCGCATCTCTATAAAGCCAAATTATAATTTTACAGTATAGGTAGGTGGCTTGGGAATTGGGATACGACACTATACTTTATTCATTTTAAGGAGGTAGCAGTAGAAAGCATAGAGAAACTTTAACCTTCCCTGTGATTGGTTAAAACACGAGTCAGTATTACGCTGCTAAATAAAACGAGTGATAAATTTTGTAAGCTGGTAGTTCCTGTTGCTAACCAAACTGTCGAACTGTCATTAGCTGTTAACGTCAAAGATCCAAGCGTGAAATTGTTTGATTTATTTCTGCCCGCAGTGCTGGATATTTCAACTATATAATAATTTGATGCCGTTTATATATTTTTTCTGTGTGTGCTTACTGCTTATCTTCAAACACAGCGCCATCTACTACCTTCTTACAATAAATGCCGTATAGATGCTTCTGAAATGTTTGTCCCCCAAAATTTCAAAAGTAGCGCGGGAGCTCGTTTGGAGTTCATTATCCTTAGAGGTGAAAAACCTTGATGCTTGTGATATAGGGCGTAACATGTAGAACATTACCATGAAAGATATCGAAAAGCTTGGAGCAAAATTGTACACAATTACCGTCCCCATGTTTCTAAAATATTACTGAACACCAGTGACGTGCTGTATTGCAGTGTTTTGTTAACAAAATGGTTTAACATGGTTTCAGGCGCTAAAGGTTAGAAACAATATAAACCAACCACTCAGTACCAAATCGGCATATAGCCACAGAACCAATGACCTCAATAATCAAAGTAAATCTTTGTCAAAGAAATGGAACCCCACCAATTTCACCGATCACACGGCTATTGTTTTATCCACAACTGTATTTAATTACATAATCAATTCACTTTTTAACGCGAGCTATCACACTAACTTAGACGGGACCTAAAATTTCCATGGCCTTCTCTCAATCAAAAAAACCTTATTTAATAAATATAATTTTTATACCCAGAAAGCATAGGGCTAGTAGCAGTCCATGTACTGTATAGTCTAAGCCTTTAAAATGAACAAATCTATAACGTATATGTATGTACCATTCCTCAAGAACTCCGAAAGTTTAAGGGGAGTTTCTCCATCAAAGAGCTAAATTTTACATCAGTAATTATAACGAACTCAGTGCTATAATTAAAGTCAAGGGGTGAAGTTTCGAAGCATCATCTGGTGTTTTGTGTAAGTGCGTCCGTGTAAAAACAATCGCAATTAACCGGATGCAAGGAGTTTAAGTCGATCACTTGCTGCGTGGTGTTTGTCTTCTGGCCCTGAGTTCCTATATTTCTTTCATTTTATTTGATTGATTGACCTTCACGCCAGTGGAAAAATCTACCGACAAAAATAAACTGTTACAAGATACAGATTTCAACAACTATTAAAGGTGTACAGATGATTTTCGGCACTACGGAAATACTACTTCCAAGTTTGGTTCTTATTGAATGAAATTTAAAAGAATAGCCAACAGAACGATCCGAGCTACCTATTGGCGATGAAGCATTCATCCGTACATTCTTTCAAACGTATAAATTAAGATAATAAAGCTGTTTTTTTTATAGTACATGCATGTAGAAAATTTAAAGAGCTCTCCATTTCGCACTTATTACAACAAGCAAAATCAATAACGTATTATGAAACTGTTACCATGAACTTCCATGCCCTTTATCGATTCCTAATATGCAAGAATAATGACATCGTACAAGTTCATCAAGTCTAAATTGCTAGTTCTGAAAGATGAATGCCTTCGAGAAGTATAGCGGTAGTGTAAACGCTGTATTGTAGCAGCAGAAGGGAACGAGCTTTCATAAGTAATTTGTGCCCTAAGTTTCAACCAGGTATCGTGAAGGGTTATTTAAACGTTAAAGGTAAATTTACTTAACAGTATAGCGTATATTGTAAACAACAATAATCATAAAGTACGCATTAAACTAGTATTGCAAAAAAATCGAGCTTTAATGTTATGAATTTACTTTAATGCGCGATCCCAAAGCAATTTATGACAGGAAATTAACTTTTTTTAAATTCCCAAATATGGAATGTAGAGACCGTATTTAAATATCTGGGGAATTTAAACATAAATTGTGTGGAAACCATTAAACATTAATGGTTGCGTTGAGTCTTGCTTTAATTAAAATAAAATCAACATTCATTCAGGTGAATGCAGTTCGGCATTCAAACAAATTTTTGGGAATATACGAACACGGCTACAGATTTCATACGAACGCTAACTCTTGAAAATAGGTCTCAATGTCGGTAAACGATAAAAAACCTATTACAATGTTAGTACACATAAAAAGAATGTAAAATATCCACATATAAATAAATGAATTCGCCCACCAGCAATCTCCCTCGTAAATTTACAATATTTTGACACAATAATTGTTACGCGTTAATCAACTTTTCGAAAGTTTTCGCATTTATACCAACAAAAATATCAAGTGTATGTCGTTCTAGTCATCTCTTAAAGGTAAAAATAAAGTTTAATCCATATAACTAACGTAATTATGAATAATTTTCACATTTTTCGTTTTTTTTGGCAATTAGAATACGTTTGTGACTAACTACAATCTCGAGTCTTGCGAAAACTGATATTGGCGACCTATAATTAAATCAATATTCGGCTTAATATATGTAGATGTATTTAAAATTTTCGAACATTTAAGACTAACAAGGCGAACATTTTTTTAAATGGAAGTGAAATCCCCGTATTTTTAAAAGTTACTCCAATCTTTGAACCATGTATTAGAGAAGTTAGTACTTCAAGGCCACCACATCGTCTGCCGATTAATGATTATTTAACCTAAGGTAATTTAAACTTTATTTAAATTTAATTTGTTCAATCGATCGCTGACGCGTTGTACTTAGTTTAGAAGCCCTGTGTTTGTTCTCTTTTTTACAGTGTTTTTATTGAATTTATGCTGAATAAATTTGTTTCACCTGTAAATGTTTTGTGTTGTCGAGCCCAAATTACGACCTGGATAGAGTTCTCATGCTAAATTTTTGTGTTGGTACCCAGGGTTATACCAGGTGTTGAAATAAACATTTGTAATATAATTCTTTGTCATAGTGGAGTTGATCAAGGCTGCTGAGTTTCCTTAAAGTAATAAAATTAAAGTCTTTCGAAATTAGCGGATGCAGGACATGCCCTGGAAAAACTATAATCATTTCGTATAATAGCTATTTATATATCAAGTACATAAAGCCTATTTATGGACGCGATATATACAAAGCTTTATGTACGACTGCAACAACCCTTAAAAATGAAAATTTATATATTATTGACAACAGATGCAAAGAATTTGTCAAGTATTTCTAAAATACTTGAATTTACCTTGGATTGACACCTAAGTCGGACTGTCACATTGACAGGCGGCCGTTTTACGTTATCATTATGGACTAGGCCACAATATTGCAAATTATGGCCACTAATTCCGACTGTAATCACCGCATTATCAAGCAGTCGAATTAGGTTTTCCTGCTGTTTTCCTAATTCGTAAGGTAAATATCGGAGTAGTATAGACCAACTTAAGACTTGGATCGTATGGCCGACCAACTCTATCAGTCTCTCTGCAGTTGCGTCTACCTTTTGAGGATCGTGGACACGTAGCACCACGGGGTAAGTGCACAGGAATTTTTCTCAGGTAATACGCTTTGATCCGGACCGGGTTTAAGTGTTTGAAATCAAGGATGGTAGGTAAAGAAGTTTCTTTTGGAATAGCGATGGTTCAGTCGGTGGTCACCAGGACTTCTTGCGCGCCAAAGAGAATGAGGTGAGGCACACGTTGATATTAGTTGAACCCATGTGGTTCGAAAAGGTGTGCGGGTTGTTTGGTAGGTTGACATCACATAGGTCACGTGATCACATCCCGCAACGAGTTTTTCAACTAAGGCACCTCGTGCATCCGTCGCCAAGGAGCGGAGATTTGGAATTAAGATCGCCTGCTATTAGGCCCTGATAGTCTTTCAACTTGTCCAAGACATAGTCAACATGTTGTGGATAAATTTAATGCGGGCATCCTCACTTGGCAACCAATAAACGCGAACGAAAGGCAATGAGGTATTCCCAGCAGCGGTTACTTAATAAAACGACACCCATCGGTTTAAGGCTATTCTAAACCACAACCGAGAGAAACCGCAATTAGGAGCATGGGGTAATTTTGTTATAGGGAGCCCAAGTACCAACTACCCTATATCCACTGCTGGGCCCCTATTTCTTTATTTACTTATTTATTTATTCGTTCATTAGTTCGTTCGTTCGCCCGCCCGTCCGTTCGTTCTTTCGTTCATCCGTCCGTCAGCCCGTCCGTCCATCCGTTCGTTCGGTCATTGTCCGCCTTGTTCTGGGCGATCAACAGGTTTTCCCCCAATTTCAGAGTGACCTGAATATTGCTTTTTACAGGTGCCCCTGCAGGAAAACCCAAGAATAGCCGGCACAATGCTCGAAATTGATCCAAGGAAATTCCCATCTTAGCCCGGGTTCGGACACCCGACCTCCGGCTATGTAGCCCAACACTCTAACACTGAGCGACACATATGGCTCTTGCATCAGTAACACGTCGATGTCATTGTCAGAAGAGAACCTCAAAGCCTCAAAGGTTGCAACTCAAGATTTTGGAGATTCACTTGGGCAAACCTGAGAGTTCTGAGTGTTTCCTCATTGTCCATAATTAGTGTTCGCGATCTTACAGTCCACTAGCTTCAGATAACAAATGCAGCTCGATGATTGATAACATCGAGTTTATGTCCTAGATTCATGCAATCAAATGAGCTAATGATTAAAAATGAATATTTCGTTAATAAACCGCCATTTTGAATTATTTAGATGGGCAAGTGCGGATGCGCCATGGAGAAAGGAAGTAGAAAGTATTCCTCCATTAGCCACGTTCCTTTGCGGGATTGCGAGATATGCGGGTGGTTTTTGAAAAGGTCAAATTCGAAAACGCGAATCGCAGTTATATAGACGTCAGTAAAAAATAAAGGGATTTGAAGTTCCTCCACGCAATTCCGGGAAATGTAGGATACGTATTTGAGATCACTTGAATTTTATTCTTTTTTTTTGCTTATGCTTATCCAAGAAAAAGATGATAAAATCTTAATAAATCGACTAAAATTCATTAAATTGATCTGGCAGAAAACAAATACTCATGGAAAAAAATTCGTGCATTGAAACGGTACCCCTTTTAGGAGAAGAATTTTTTAATTTCAGTATTAAATAATGAAGGTCTCCTAACTGAGTCAAATATGTAAATTATAAATGCAAAAGTATTAGGTAAAGCGGAAACTGATATTATATTCCTGTGTTCAAATTTTGTCATTTAAGGAGGTTGTTGATACGTGGCCACGTATTATTTGGCCAAATTTCGGAAAACGTCATTCTTACAATAAATCTAAGATTTATTTATCTGGAGGCTGTAGAGGAAGGTTGAAATCGACGATTGATTAAAATTTCAACGATCTGTAAATTAATTACTTGTACTAAACATACCAGAAAATCGTGCCATCAAAACAGCAACTTTTCAAAAGATTTTCTACCACGTTAATGTGAGGTTGTAAAAATTCCATTATCTTTCCGTAGAAATTTCCTTTGATTCCTTTGAAAGCTACTCAGAAATCGCTTAGTAAATTTTTATCAATAAAAGCACATAGAAACACCAATAGATACTACCACCCTTACAGATGCTTTTAACCCCTAAAATGAAATTGTGACGAGTGTCTGGAAACTAAATAAAGGAAAACGCCTCGCGTCGTAGGTAGGTAATAGAATTCTTTTCCGACCTAAAATAAAGCCCCGACTTCATTTTTTCTTAGATTACTATCTGTTATCGGAAAAATAGAAATGCTCATGATTTTATTATTGACCGATTGAAGGCTGACGTTTTTGATTTCGTGCAATTTCGTGTAATGATGAGAAAATGACAAGGAATATCGTAAATGTAGGTACGTAGATGCGAAATTCTTAAATATCCCTGTCTGAACCTGTGATCATCAAATATTTGTGTTACTGCAGTCTACTCCGTAGACAATCGAATTCACCAACTTTAGAAATGTTTTACTGTAAAACAATCAATAAATTTTGTATCTCTTCGTTTTCGCAAGTAGTGCATATTCGACGATTTTTCGTGTTTGCGTTCTATGAAGTGGTTTCTTCCATAGCTCCATACAGTGCATACTTTTTAAACTTGGGCGTCATCCAGATGTAGGTAATAAAAATATAGATTTCACAACGTTTCAGAGCACGAAAATTAATAATCTATGCGGTTACTATCACATAGCCTGGAAATTTGAATTCCAAATGTAATTATAAATCAGCTCATATTTTTCATAAATGTTAGGAAACTAATGAAACTATTGCCCGGTTTCACAACGATTAAAAATATTAGAATGCTAGCCACCTTTAATTTTAATAATATTATGTGATTAACTGATTATCTTTAATCATCGTGTGTGAAACCCGGCACAAGTATATTTTTTCCACCTTACAAACCCATACTCTCTAGTCCTGCAGCTCACAACACTTCAGTGTGCAAGTATGCGTATCCTTGGGAAGCCAAGGAAGTAACAAAATTGGTGCATAAATAAACACTAATTAACATATTACACATCATAATTGCATAGTTGAATTACGATTACTGCTCGTTCTGTAACAATGTCGTACGTATCCGTACTCTCAACAAACATGAATTTGGCATCGATGAGGTGCTTTCCAATGTCATCCTTAGAGATCAAGATCAAAGAAATACATATTTCTAAACACCACCTAAAGGTTTACCTACTGTGCAAAACTCACAGTGAAAATTTTTGTTTCTATCCCTTCTCTGCCACATTGCATGGCAATACTTATTTTTTGTCGTAGGTAAGTAGTAGATCGAGGTTTCCCAGTAATATTCGTTACGCGTGTTTCCAGGTATTCCACAAAATTACGGATTTCCCCACACCAAGGTCCAAATGTCTCTACTACGAAATGTATAAACATACTGTTCTGATCTATAATTGAGTATTTCTTTATTTATCACCCGCACGTTAGTAAAGAGGAGGTGTTGCATTTGAATTAAAAATGACCACCCACTTTTTTTTTACGGAAATACACATTTTGAAGCACCATGAATCCGAATCAAATAAATTCCCGATGATGTCGATCGGTCTGTCGATCTGTCTGCCTATACTCTCATTTCCGGATAAACGGCTGAACCGATTGGAACCAAATTTTGTACACATATTCTTAGGGATAAAGGGGAGAGCTTTTGGGCAGAATAGCGCATGAGAAAGTGAATAAAACTCTCACTTCCGCCGAAACGGCTGAACTGATTGGAATCAAATTTGGTACACAACATTCTTAGGCGTGAAGAGCCCGCATGCGCAAAAGTACGGGTGGAATCTGCGTTTGTGCCGATTCAGCTACTGCACCACTCGTTTTGCTTGACAAATTTACATGGGATGGTGCTGGGGTGCAGGTAGCATCCCAAACTAGAATTTGTCCTTTTGTCCAGAAAGCGAGGGTCATTCGATCAGGACATTTATTGTCGTCACGTCTTAGGCCTACAGGTTCCAACACAACAGGGTACTTGTATGAAAGAATAAATTATGAAATTGGTTTGAAATTAAAGGCTCGTGTGGCGCAGTACAGTCAAATGGACTGCGGTGCTAAGGGTCCCTGGTTCGAATCCGGGTTCGGGCATGGATATTTGTAAATGTATAGTGGGTTGGGTTGGTAAAGCAGCCTTGACTGAAACCCCGCCCACTCAAAAATAAAGACAAAATAAAATTTAAAAAAATAAAATAAAAATAGTGTTTTCAGAAACACTATACTTCTCTACCGGACTATGTACTACACATATGCATCATTTAAGAATTTTAAAGAGAAGCACAAATTACACACAATCAATGTGCAGAAAAACTCAATTTTTAAAACCTCAACAACCCAGAAATATTTTAACGCATTTGTCCAAATAATGACCATCAAGTGCCAGTTGGCAATCGAAACCATCGTTTGACTTGATTTCAACAAACCTTCGGTTCTCTTTACATGAGAATCAATACAATCAAAATAGGACTGAACATTCGGACACACACACACCTTATTAGAGCATATCTCTATATTTAAAAAAGAACCCCTATTTCTTCTGGTGACGCATTAACTTTAGAGCGACTTTATGGATTTCATTCATCTTTTTAGCGCATTTTTTAAGAATTGCTACAACAATTGCTATTGTTTGCGTTTTGTCCGTCCGGACCCACTTCTGCCGTCTTGAACTACTTATAGGGGAATGAATGGTCCTAGAGTCCTGGAATTTTTTGCAGTAGGTAGCCTATACCTTGAAGATGTGCCGGACGGCCATCAAATTTTGCTGTCTAAAAGGGCCCCCCTCCCACGAATTATTTCCTGAGATGCTGTTTTACATACGACAACCAATTGGTCTCAGATTTTCCATACGCATGCCTTTAGTGGTGCTGCCAAGTTAAACTTTAGAAAGTGGGGCCGGGGGGGGGGGGTAAACACATGTTCTACCCTTCATTCTAATGAAAGGTCTCATTGAAATAAATTGGTTTGTACAAACGATAACTTACCCGTGCGACTCTTTTTCGAGATCAGGGAGCAACGGGACCTAGGGGGCGGGGGGGAAGAATTAATTTGATCTCTCATTGTATTCTAATTAGGACTCATCATCAAAGTACGGGGTAGAGGGGGGGGGGGGGGAACTAGTTTTAAAAGTTCTCAACGAAAGGAATTAATTTCTACCAACCATAGCCCTCCTCCTCGACCTCTTATCGTGATCGGGTATATTCCCTTATACCTCCAGAACGGATTGTCGGAAGAGGGTATTCACAAAAGGCGATTGAGACGTCTGCAAGAAATATATCCATTGGGGATGTCAAAACAAAAGCTATTTCGGTTTAAAAAAATGCGCTTTATCTGCACAAGAGTTGTGCACAATTTATACTTGTTTCATATTAAAATAGTCGTAGATAAAATTAGCTGATTTTACTTGCATATCAAAGGCGATTATGACACTCGCGAAAAAAATTAAACATCAACACCGTGTTCTAATTCGCACTCTTTATTATGCTCGTATAATAATATCAATACTATTAACTACAAATTATCTAAAATTACACACATATGACAGTCCTACAAAATTATAACGCTTTTAAAGCACCAATTTTCGCTCCAATAACAAACGCGGCCTGTGCGTCAAAAGTCCTAGGCGAAAGCTGTTATTTTCAGATTTCAGGACACTTGAAAAATATTTTTGGACGTTATAATTACAGTTTCATCTCATTTCAGTTTTCTTTGCTATAATTATGCAACATTAGCACAGTTCTATAAAATCATTACTTACCTACATTGTTATTTTATGTTGAAACTTTTGCAGGTTCAGTAATGTAAACGCCAAAGTTTCCTCGGCTTGGTAACTTTTACGGAAGTGAACTTTAAATAAACAGTTGATTACTTTTTCACTTGAATCTGAAATAATATTACCGCATTCATTTGAATTAAACAGAATAAGAACAACCTTAAAACGTACTCGCCCGATCAGAGGGTATCGTCTTTTCTGGTGTTACTATAAATTGTCTTTTTCTGTGCATTTTCTGGACATTTTCATAGATTTTAGTCGAATTTGCCATTTGTGCAATCTTAAACAAGACCGATTAATAATCCCGGTTGAGCTTGACAGTTGAGGCGATACGAGATTATGCCACAGGTGGATTTTATGTAAATTCCAACCTTCCAATTATATACTTCGGTTCATTCGTTTCGATTAATACAATTCCCTCACTTTCCTTCCATTCCGTTCATTCCTTACCTATTGTAGTTAGGTTAGGCTGTTACATAACAGAGTGCAAATTCCATCCGATGCAAATGGCGTAAATACAAACCATTCAAGAGTAATTGCAATGATCGATCAAGAAAATACCGAATATTGTTAATACGTTAATTACGTAATTAAATATTCGCAAGAGAGAGTAGACATATTGAAACAGTTATTGGTATTAGATAGCTATTATAGGCACATTGTCAACTGTATGTTCAGTAGTTTATGCAAAAGGTGAACCCAAAATGTAAATTTTTCCATCAAATTCTTCATTTTGATAAGCTAAACGATAAAAAGAAAGCGAATCGAAATGATGCTTCGTAAAGATACCGAAGCAGACACATTTTTTGTAACGGGAGCTCGTTGGTGTAGAAAATGTTTGTTTTCATTTTCTTTTTCGTCTTGTCTACAGAGAGGAGTTAATTGTAATGGGCCATGAGATGCCATCGTGAGAAAAGAGCTGTACAATGGAAACTGCTTTTAAGTTGGATATGTTTAGAAGACAGGTATTTTGACAAGCAGAAAGCGCCAAAAGAACTTTAATATAGATAAGATCGATAATTCAAATATCAACTTATTACACATAAACATCCACTGTCTACGAAATAAACTACTATACAACTTGAATCCAAACAGTAGTGAGGTAGATTTCAATGTGGTTTGTCTAAGTGAACACTGGCTCAAAGATGTCGAAATAAACTGGGTAAGATGTGGAAAGTGAACTATTACATCTGCTTTCAGCCGAGTGAACACGCAACACGGTGGGGTTCTAATCATGTCGAACGGCCAAAAAATATCGATTTAAGTCGATATTATATGATTAAATGATCACAAAAAAGTTCGGAAGTCTGCAAATACGATTCCAAAAATTCCGTGGCTGCGGGTGGTGGGAAAATGCTTTTTGCGACATTTTCAATTAACTACATGCGAAATTAGATCACTCACTAGTAGGCGGGGGACACTGTAACCCGAAGGCCCAATCTTCAAATGAGTATAACTTTTGTTTAAGAAGTTATTTTAAAAAACTGTTCGTCTATTTTGTTCCTTAACTCATCAAGTATGTAGGCAACAAATTTCGTGGATCTTTTTTTTCGAAGTTTCAAAAACTAATTCCATATTCGTCATTTTCATGAAAAAAAACCCCAGATACCAAATTTCGTCGAAATTAGATTTTTTTCGCACCCCCAAACAGGGGTACGCCCTTTCGTGGTAGGAATTTTGAAAAAAAATTTTAAAATCGGATAGGGCATACCCGAAAACCTATTCAAAAACATGCTACCCATCTTTGTAACTCTTATGGTTGCTGCGCAAAAAATCCAAATTCATATTTTTCTTCAAAATGTGGTAGACGCTCACAATATAGCCTTCCCCGAAACGCATCACCTGATTTATAAAGATGTAATTTTTTATTTTGTCGATTTCTACGGTTTTGAAAAACGGAAAGTTCTAATAGTATGAACAGATGCAGATTTATTTCTCTAAAAAAAACGTATCTAGACATTTGCTCTAAAATAATTAGGGAAGCTAGTATGTGACTATCAACAAATTACCATTGAAATCCCTATGCTGCGTCGCGCTAGGCACCACCTTGTATATATCCCAAAAAGCCTTATTCGTTCAAAAGATAAATGCGGAAATAAACGAGAGTGAATTCCGCAGTCTTGGGCCAAGTTCCACTATTCTGCGGAAACAAGAAAGATCAATAAGATTGACACCCTCAAACTTTGGAAAAATATGTGTTAGTAGCATGGTGTATAATATACAGATACACCATGGTTCGTAGTGTAAAAATGTTACTATACTATTACTGAATTACTTACGAACCATTATTACGGTAAAGGATCAGAAAACCATTCACTAATAACAAGTGTATTTTATTAAAATCTAAAACTTTTGTGAAAACTCCCGTACATTTAACCAACATGGTTTTTGTACTAGCCGGAGATATTATACTAACGCCAAAGAATAAAATTTTTGTGAATACAATAGCTTCTTTTAATTTTAATGATGTGACATCTCCACATTGTAAAATTATACTTTTATTTTATTACTTACAACACTTCTACAGTCTGCCGTGTGGTGCAGGAACAAAAGTTATAGGACTTCGAGTGAAATCGGGGAACCGGAAAAATTGTGGACTCAATATAATAGAAATCACCATATTTCAGTCCCTATAGAAGGTCATGTATCCAGTTTGGACTTTTGCTAGATTATTCCCTATGGCTCTTAGATGTAAAACAATTCAATATAACTATATTCTCGGTGGTCTAAGTCAAAAGTTTTAGAGCAAAATGTACCAAAAATATGCTTCACACGTGAATTTGGAGTTGTAAAAGCTTTCAAACGCATTATGTTAATGCCGAAAGAGTACATCACATACACATTTGATAATAGTGTGTGTTTGATTTAAAGATGTTACATTCTTTTTCCAGGGCCACATGGATTTTGATCAAAACATATCAAAATCATGCACCAATATCGTTGGCAAAAAGACTAGGAGCATTATCTCAATGCCCATGACATGAATTTGGTGCATTTTTTATTGACTAAAGAAGGTAACACTGAGAATCCTTCGATATTCTGTTGTATCGGTTTATTTTGGTAATAATTCTAGTTCTGTTGAGGTTTTAAGTGGGCAAGAGAGAGAGTTGCGAGTTTGCGACTGAAAAATACGTTCAATGTAAATTTTTAATTAAATATGTGTCAAATAAACGACTTGCTTGGTTGGTGGCTAATTCCTGATCCTAGTTTTTTGGAAAAGAAACCTACCTACAATTTACAAATACAAAAACCAGAGCATAACAATGGGTGCCTAGACCCGTGCTATCCAAGGTGCTGCTACCGGACTACGGTGTGTAGGTATTTCATCAACGAATTAATTGTCCGGTTATTTAAAAGGAAAATCACCGAATTTAATGCGAAAACAGGTGTATATTAATCATAACAACCCAAACAGAGGATGCTAATATTAATAAATAAATTTGTATTTCGTGACAGTCCTGTACATCGTTAGCCAAAATTTATTACGGTTTAAAGATTGTATCGCAAGCATTAGATCTCCGACACGTAATCAACCAGACCCTTCATATTTAAACAAATGGTGATAGGAATAACGATAATTTAATTGGATATTCTGACGTAAAATAAATTTGGATGCTATAATTTACCCAATGTAAATTTAATATACCAATTTCTTGTAAGGGAGACAGAAACCACAACGATAACATTAGAACATTCACATTCCTATGCATTCACCACAAATGCGGCAAACCTAAAGAATGTATGTATGGTTTGATCATTGTCATAATAATTATATAATCCCTTGTACAGTTGAGGGACGATCTACGAGCAATAAATTCCTGAATGGACAAATTAAATACTTATGCAGCCAAACATGTATGTTTGTCCGGAGCATTTTTAACACGGTTAACTTTTGTCTACAGGTTAGAAGCTTTGCCCAGCAGAGATATTGTAACCGATGAAATTGAGGTGCAAGTATCGCTACTTGAGTACTTTATGCAGGGTGTTTCATGAGGAATTGTACATTCGTTAATATTATATTTTACCTATATCCCATACACAGACATGCACCAGACGTGTTATACGGCTACCAGGGCCAATTGTTCTCTATTCTAATCTGAAAGCTGTCAAGACATGGGAATTGATGGATACTAGCACGTGAACATTGCAAGGCACTAACTTATTGCGGTGATTGTGCCTTTACGGGTTTAGGTGCCATTTAATACTTGTAGCATAAAGGAGTTCTGACATTGAACTCAGAATTTTATACAATAATTAAATAAAGAATTTGAATTATTTATTCAATGATACAATTAAAAATATAATATCAATTCAGACTGTCATTAACTCGTATCTTCGTTGTGAATTTGTATGTTTTAATGGAGTGAAGATCAACTACTTTGTTGGTAACCATTTGGAAATATTTTTATACACTTTGTATTTTAAACAGATGAAATACATTTAAGATTGGTACACTAAAATAGCATTTACACTAAGACCTTTTATGCATATATCATGGTGCCTACAGTTCAAACGCAAATGAAAAAGTTTCTAACGGTAACAGCAGATCCGCCATTTTGAACAAATGATGTTTTGTAACGGGAGCCCGCTAAGTTTTTTCATTGTATAGTACGAATGTGCAAATTGTATGTACCTATACAAATAAGGCCCGATTCGATTTATTAGTGATAAACATGCGCGTTTAGAATTCGTCGGCTTTGAGCAGAACACTGAATTGTCCAGTTTCGATGATTCCATCTGGACAGAGCGGAGATAATTTAAATAAATAAAAATGGAGGGCTGTGCTTAGTAAAATGGGGACGCTGGTCGCGAAAATGGTGGCATTTCCGTTTTTGGGTTGGCAGCTACAGTGAAAGCATAATAGAGAGAGACAAGCATCTTTCGCTATAGCGAACGGTCGTCTGCGAAATTTTATAATCACAATAGAAGCGAAGTTATTAAAAAAAATAAAAAAGATATCGTAAACGCAAATGTCGTGTGATGTTATTTACTTATACTTACAGGAAGTATTAGATGATAAAATCCCATATTTGCATTCTGCAGTAAGCATATATAGGAATAGTGCTCAATGCACTGCGGTAGAGATATTTGACGCCAACGTGACTTAAAAGTTACCCATCCCCGGTGGTTGCCATAACTTATATCATGTTGCCACTGTTGCTAGATAAGTCTTATCAGACAAATAAATTAATTTGAGCTGGTGTGAACGTTTTAGCTTTCTTTGGGTTGTAGGAATGCAACTTAACTTTCATTGTGTACATTCAATGCACTTTTTAACATTATGTGGAAGACATGTTTTTCGACTAGGTCGTAAAAGTAAACTAGCTGTACGTTTTCGCAAATCGAACTCGTGTCCTTTGAACTTTGCCGTTCAGAGAATTATACACAGTTTTATATTATTACTGTTTGAACTTTTCAGACAACAGATTCAGATATACTTGTTGAGAACAGAATATTGTATTAGATTTTTGTACCTTTAATTTGGAATACAGCGTTTGTGCATTTTTTCCATATTATTTCATTTAAATATCTGATTGGACGAATCTTGTCCTATAATATAGGATATTATTCTTCTGCAAATAATGGCATCAGGAATCTTTTGTTTGTACACAAATTTGTCATTGGCTGTCCGTGCTGCGTTTTAAGTGACGTCTAGTGAGTAATAATTACTCACCACTGTTATCCAATAAAATGAATATGTGTTGTTTTAAAAACGTTTAATGTTTTTATTATGTGATATGAGAAGAAACAATACCTTTTAATTTTATAAATACCTACATTACTTATATGGTTTACTTTAATTGGTACTTCTAATTGCACATGTGTGACATCCTGACATGTGATACCTTCCGAATGAGTAGATGTAGTACACGACGTTCACACACCTAATTAAACTCTTCTAAATCAAATATTTCCATAATCACCTAAAAAAGGTTAATTTTTTTCATTTCATTAATATATTTTCAACAACGTTTTTCATGCGCAGTGACTGACCTGTTATCTATTGATTTAATTTTGTTTCTTGTTCCATGACGAAATTGAATTTGGAGTTCAATTAGTAATACAATTTCGTACATGCGTCTCTTTATTCTGTCAATATTTTAAAATCTTTGTATATAGTTACAACTATCTATCAGACGCTTCTATGAAAAGTGTGCAATATATTATGGTGAATTGGTTGGTAGGTAGCAACGCAAATCAGTTGTGGGTAAACAACATTGAATACCTCAACGGTAACAGTCTTCTTTGGAGCGATTGACAACATCTAGAGTTTCAAATACACTACAGTAACAATAGACAGGTCTAGTTAATTCCATCACTGTCGAAGTGTCGAACTACCACAACCCTAAAGTTACCTATATCATTCAATAAAAAGTGTTTTTATTCAATGGTTGTATCTAGTCGTCCTAATTAAAATTCAAATAAACAATACAATTAATACCTACCAGTCTACTTGACCAGCGTACCTGCTCAACACCTAATCAAGTAATCACCATTGGACTTCATAATTGAAGAAACATGAATGCATAACAGTTTGATACACTACAGGGGTTGAAAGCCCTTGTTCGCACTTAATTGAAATGACGTTTATACCTTATAGTAGGTATAAACGTCATTTCAATTAAGTGCGTACAAGGGCTTTCAACCCCTGTAGTATATCAAACTGTTACACTCAAAAAAATACCTGCTTAAATATAAGAAAATCGAGCGTCCATTTGAAACAAATAGTTCTTTATTTTGACCCAAGCGCTAGCTAGTCTTGTTGAAAGAATAATTTAAGAATGGACAGTTTTATTTGGAGATTTAAAAATGGCGTACTGTATTTAAGAATGTTAACAAGAATATTTATAGTACTTCAAATTAAGCATTAAACAGCTTTGTAATAATAACAATGTGTGTGTTGATTAAAGTATTGAAGTTCTTTAGTTAAGAACAATTGTTTTTTTTATATAAGAATTTTGTTTCTTTAATTAGGAACAATCTCTTCTTTATCTAAGCATCTTGTTTATTCAATTAAGAATAAGCCTAGTGTTCATTTAAGAATTTCTTTTCTTGCATTAAAACCATATTTTTCTTTTTTTCAAAATGGCCAATCTTCAAATAAGGTTTGTCCTAATTCTTTATTTAAGAATTTGATTCTTTTAAAAAGAACGATTTAAGCATTTATTGGATTTCAAATTAAGACTGTTTTGTATTTGTTATTATTTATTATTATTTATTAATTACACACTACACTACTTAATATTAACAATATTTCTTATTACTACCACTACTATTACCTATACTAACAATAAAATGACAAAATCAATAACAAAATTAATTAACCTTTAAATTGTATTAACCTAAATATAATTTTCTGATTGGTTAATAAGTGTATGTGAAATGGAAAACAATCCAATTTCTCAGTTTCTATCATCACCAATTTTTTAAATTTTTGTCCCACCTCATAGCCTTTAAAATGTTCATTATAGCAAGTTACTTCATAGGGCTGCAGTAAAACATAATTTTTAGAATTCAAATCAATAAATTCAACAATTTCGTGAAGGTTTACTTTCAGATTGGACGTTGTCACAAAATACCCTGCTTTGTATAAAGTTCCAAAAATCGTACACCTACTATAACACGTTACTTGATTATCTTTAGTCACGTCTGGTACACCTAATTGTAAAATGCAATCTGAATAACGTTTTTCTCCGACCTTTGATGTATTGCCACAGTCGCTATAAAAAATTTGATCTTTTACAATAGGATTTATTAAAAAATTAGAAAACCTTAAAGCAGATTTCACGCTCAAAGTATACGAAATATTTTTTCTCGATTTTGTATTGCTGGCAAATGTTTTGAGTTCTTGATGTTTTGCCTCAAACCTCATTGACCAGAGATGTTTCAATGGTCCTGATTTTTTTATAGTTGTCACGTAGTGCAATAAAAAGTGGTGCTTGGGTTTTAGGGTGTCATGAAAAAGTTGTTGATATTTTAGGTTATGTTGGGAAATTAAACTTTCTAAACTTATCAATGTGACATTGTCGATTTTATTTGAAAATAAAGCGTCCATAATATCGAAAAGAATCCCGAGAAACTTCCAAACGGGATCTTGCTTTTTTACTAGATCTCCAATAAATAACGGGAATAGATGACAAAAGACTAACATTTCAGAAGCGGTCATTTTAAGACGATTTGTTTGTAAGTCATGCATATCCACTGGTGAAGACCTGCTCCCAATGTAAATTTCTTGGTAGTTAAACAGGCGGACTCGGCAGTTAAAAATGTCGAGGGTAAACACCTTTTTTTCAATAAAATATAAAAGTGACTTGCACAAGTCATAATGACAAACTCCTTCTAGTAGATCGTGCATAATGTCGAAAGAAAAATTTTGGGTGACATGAAAACTAGGAAGAGTATTAAAAATAGAATTCTCTTTTATACCACTCTGTTTAACTCTTGCACTTTCGAGAACAATTTTTAAATCGTGTTCATAGTTTTTCACGTTTCTGAATGCATCTTTGTATTCTGTACAATCACTTCGCATTTGTTCAATTGAACGCTTACAAAGTCTACAATAAAATGTGCAACTAAAAGACTTAGAAAATCCCAATATTCCGTTAAGCCCTAAATTATCGCCAATAATTAAAGATACTATAAAATAAATTCTTTGTGTTGTTCCCGCTTGCAATTGAATTTCGATTCCTTCTTTTTCCAGCAAACTGAATTCTTGGATAAGTTTATATAAAACATTACTGTTGCCAAAATTTTTTAGGTCCTTACTTTTAAATAATCCTGCTAAAAATATGTGTTGAAGTTTAGACAGAAACTGATAAGGAGCAATAGGAATTGAAAAGTAAGCACCACACAACGAAGTTGCATGGGGACCTAAGCAGTTATTAATGCCAAAATCGTCAAAGTAAAGAAAAACAGGAAATACAGTCTTCTCTTCAAATTGCAATTTTTTTTTCTGCCATAGCTCTCCATTTACAAAATTTTCTAGAACACATTTTGATTCTAACTGAAGCAAATTTTCTTTATAAAGAGCAAAAATTCCATCGAGTTCAAAATATTTTTTTAACTGGAATGCCATAGGCATAATAACGCCCTGAATTTTTTCTTCGCCTAGGAGGGGCCGATTATGGTGGATAACTTCACCTATTTCATTATTTATAGTGTACATTGAGGGAAATTTAAATAAATCATTATCGGTCAAATATTTAAATAATTTGTGCTCGGATTTTATAAATGCAAACAAATCACATACATCATTTAAAATGTGTTCGAATAATTTATTATCAGAATGTTTGTTTTCTTTTAATATATCTACTAAATCTGCTATAATGGTGTTACTGATAAGTTTTTGAATATCTAGAACATCATTACGGTTAAAGTTAGACTTATTATGTAAAGCTAATGTAAATTTAAGTGCAGAATTTTTAAGCTTTTTAGCGCAAGACACATGAATATCGGTATCTTTGATAGCGGCACCAGTTGGATCATTGATGCTTTTACTTTGACTAGGCTTGTCCAAGTCATTTTCTAATAAATTATAAACGACTGGCGTCTGAAATTGCGTAGCTAATAATTCTTCGCTGTCATTATTAGTATTACTGGTATTGTTATTAGTTTCAGAGATAATATAATAAATGCGGTGCTGAGTTTGCAAATGGCTTTTAAATTTGGAAGCCCTAGTAAATTGTTGTGGACAACAACCTTGCTTACAAATGAAAAGAGATGGCTTATTGTGGCAGAACTTCATATGGGAAAGCAACTGGTCGGGTTCATTAAAATTTTCGTCGCAAAGGTAACAAATAAACATCTTAAAATCTATTAAGTAAAGATTCCTATTTCCAAAATTTTTAAATGTTGCTATTATTGTTGAAAGTTGGGGGCAATTAATGTCATACTCGGCATCAATTTCAAAAAAGAACTTTTGAATAAAGGTCCATACAAGCTCACACTCTTTTGGGTATTGAAAATTAAAACAATGAAAATTTTTGAAACAGTAATCTAACGCTTTTAAAAACGTTTCGAATTTATGAATCATTGATTCAACCCAAACATAATATTCGAAATTGATCCCGTCATTCTGAATTAATATAATAAATGGTTGAACCTTTAGTCCAACCTTATGATACTTTTCATTTCTTTCGGCTATCTTACGTTGTAGATCTCCAACTGAAGCGATTACTTGCACTTGACTGAATTGCGAGTCCACAAT